>NW_008751880.1:498434-506943 GCF_000715545.1 Opisthorchis viverrini | reverse complement strand
TATATATATATGGCCAATGAGGAATACCCCCGAATTTCCTGAATATTCTTCGTGCTGTTCAGGATTTACAGAGAATCATCCGAGAGTTTCCGCACAGCTAGCTAGGTTCGCCAGAGATGTCACATCTCCTAAATTCCGTTAAATTTCGCCGTTGAAACCATCACGATGTGTACTCTCCAAAGGAATGCGAATATGCGTATCGAAATAGCAACTGGAGGAAGATAGGCAGATATGAATTATGTGGACAACATTGTTCCGTTTTTCGATTATCACGCGTAGACACAAATACTCTAAACAGAATATCTCCTTCGGCATGCATTTTGCACCTGCAAAGTCCAAGTTCTCCCCTCAGGACTTCCACCCCAACGTGCTCTCTCAAAACTTCAGAATAAAGAGCTTGAGTTTGCTGCCACTTTCACTTATCTTGAAGACTGCATAAGCCGTGATCGGCCTGTGACAGATGAAGCTAGTGCGCACATCACCAAATAATATTCGTCAACTTTCGTCGGCAACACGTTAAACGGCCGTGTCTAGAAAATGACTGTGGGGACAGCCCCACTCTGGGGCTATGAGACGCAGCGTCTCCGATCTGAAAAACAGACATCTCAGGAGATGTCTGACCACAGCATGTTAGTAAGGAAACGGCCCATAGGCGAAAACTAGGTAATTGGTAGGATTCGCTCGAGCAGCCCATGAGGCTTAACAGGTTAGGGTGGTCGGGGCATGTACTGATCACGGGCGGACTAGCGTCTACCAAATAAAACCTTGTTTTTTTTCCGAATCCCTGCTAGTGACAGGCCATCGCATGACAACATGAAATGAAAGCAGCCACTAACAAGCTTTGAGGGCTCTTCGCGACTTCCTGGGTGGTGTGCACGTGAGCAGGCTTGAGGACCTTACGGGACAAGTCACGTAACCGATTCCGGTGACAAGCTTGCTGTCACTTCTCGTCCGGACTGCTTCTCCGTATTTGTGCACTAGGCCTGTGTTAGGTGGTGTTTCCAAAGCCCGTGGCTTCAATATTGCTGATGTTGCCTTTCTCGAAGGTGGTGATCAGATATATTTACTCCAAAGGTTGCTCTCTAGAAACATTGGGCTTTTTGCACCTGTCTTCCCATTGTAATAGAGTCTTCTTGGTTTTCACTGCTAGTATACTGATTTTCGTAAGGATGAGGACATAAAGCCGACCTGTACTAGAAATCCACTGATCCGAGACATCAATATTCACTCTGTGTTGCATGAACTTAACAAGCTCGGAGTACTTGACGTAGATGGATTAATATTAATTGTCTTCACCTCGCGACATTGACTAAACATTACTGCTGGTTGCTCCTAGTAGGAAATGCACAGCCTTCCTGAACACTAGATTACTAATTCATTTAGTCCGACGAACGATCCCCCAGTTATGCGTTGCATCGAAGATGAATCTAGTATTTTACAGGTTTACGCTTCACTAAAATTCCCCTTACAATGTTCGAATTTTTCGCCTTCTTTTGGTTAGGAGAATTTTGGAATGAAGAAAGCACAAGAGGTTCGCTCGGACCGCGTCGCATTCTCTACCCGTATCAAGCAACGTTTACGAAAACCGGTTGGATTCATGCACACGCAGGTATACTGTCCAAGTTACGAAAGTGCGGAGAAGGGCCGATGTGGTGCTTTCGCATTACATGGAACCTCTCTTAACGAAAAGCCGCGCTGCCGCTGGTTAGAACAACGCGAGGTGATCTCAAGCTTCGCTGTGACTGCCCTCTTTATATGCCTTTCTGGCTGTTACTTTGACCAAAAAACACTAGCGCGTAAAGTGACTTGTATAGCATCTAGAATACTCAAGACAGAGATATGCACATCATCGTGTGTAAATAAATAGCAAGAGAGCTTCCTGTCAGTCAAGTCAGTTGTTGCACCATGAAACTGAGAACCACTCTCATACATCATACACTTTTTTCTAAAGTGTGCAACGTTTGTATCTATGACTTTATTTGTTCTATCAGTTACTAGCTGGGTTCTGTTACCCAGTTACACACTGCAACACTCAACAGAAAAGCAAGTCTTGACTTTCTCTCACCCTCGATTGTACATGGATCCTTGCTACCTATTTAATCCTTTAGGCTTCCCTTTGAAGTCATTACTGTGACTATTTCCCATGGATATCACGGATTGTAGCGAAGCGAGGTCTGCACGTACGCAGAACGTAGTTGACCGATCATACGTCTAAGTGTTGAATGCCCGCTTCGCTAGTAATGATCCAGTTTCATGGTGACCAACAGACACATCGTCGCTCAGGACAGTAATGACACCAACGTTCGACTGATCATTTGTTTATTGGAATCTTGTGCGGCTGAATTATCGGAGTCCCGTGGCTTGACGAATCTTCAAGTCCTTGGTTGCACCTTGGTTCCTATCCTTTCCTCTGCTCCCGCTTTAAAAGTGCTTCCAAGGCATTAGTGGTAAAATACTTCGAACCGAACAAGTTTCGCTTCCACAAGCTAACACTAATCAGGTGGCAGGCGGTAATGTACTTCGAAGCTTTGTACGTAGACATCTCGTCTCTACCTTATAACCTCTCTGGAAAGTAAAATAGCGCTATTCTAACACTACTGACACGGACAGAAATTTCATCTGCCTGGCCATTTGGAAGCACAGTATGGCCCATATAACGAAAACGCTTGCTAGTTCGAAGGATTCAGTGATGACATACTGAGGTTCTCGGGTGGATCTTGACTTGGCGGCTTGACTCAGCGCCAGCTGAATGGTCAATTTATTGCGCAACTAAAGAAGGGGTGACAAAGAGTGTCTCACTCGGCTGCTAGGTTGTGTTTTTAATTCCTCACCGCAACCACGAAATTCTCATATTGAGATAATGCAGCTTCAGGCTGGTTAACTTCAGCGACATATTATTATCCTTAGTCACAAAGACCCCCAGTTGATGGAGACAAATATCTGAAATCTACGGAAGTGGTCTATTTGTAGTTGTACTGCTGTTCGAGGATTGTAGGCAGACTGAATATTGGGTTGACAGCTCCCGCCTAGCGGAAACCAACTTGGTCTTGTCGCACATTCGGGTCTCTCACCTATCAAGATCACGTGTCTGTAAACTACACAGACTGCCTAATCACGTTTGGAGATTGATAACAAAATGGCTCCAGTCGGATGGAAATACTTTTCCCCATATGGAACAGAATAAGACTAGCAATGGAGCGAGCGAAGTTGGGCGATACTTATCAAAATTCGGGGAAAGTACGATTCTAGGGGCAATTTTGTTTCTTGTGTTCTGGATGGCCCCAAACTACCTCGTCTTTTGAAAGGAGTTTCACAGGAGAAATCGTATTGTTACCCAAATTGTTCCGCTGCAATGTTTGTTGGCTGGTGCGGCAGATGAGTGAATTGCTCAGCCCACCGATTCAACCACTAACTAGCAAATTAATGACGGGTGACGTAATAGTCTCAACCGCTGGGCACTTCTGTGAGAAACGAATGAGGCGGAGCAGCTATTCAGAATCATCATTAGCATTGGCCTTATTCCCCGTTATGTTGACCGGGCAATCATGACTATTCTTACTGCGGTCGTCAACCGTATCCGACAATTACTAAAGCATGCGCTTGGAGTTCATACCTCGCACTTCACTTACTGAACAACCAAAACACGGCCAAACAGTTCAAAGTCTACGTTCTTTCTGGTCGGATACCCATTACTGTTTTCAATTATTCGCAAAGATCCAAAGTTATCTGAGTTCAGAATTTAAACCATATTCGCATGCTAAGTAGCACGTCTGGCAGCTCAGGCCCCATTTTTGCAGCCTGACAGGAGGAATACGGGTGGTTCAACGATTTCTGTTTGTCAACATCCGACAATCGGTAATGCCCACATCCCACCTGGGAACAGGATGTTGTTCATCTCAGCTGATGAAACAAACTAGGCAGATGTACGGCGCTCTTAATAAAAAGCAGCCGGTCCACATTTCACCCATGACTGGCCCTACGATTTTTTCTCATTTCCATGAGGAAAGGTCTACGGAGGTGTGAGAAATATATTCCCGGTGAAATGTTCTCCCACTCTCTCGAGATAGAAGCGATTAATGACCACTATCTCCGACGCCTTCTGCACACGGCTGACAGGGAAATTAGCTGTCAGAACGTCTCCATTTGTCACCCATACTAACCATAGTATACTCGAACAATATTCCACATCTCACAACGTACTGCCACGCCGGTTTGCTGTAATATTTGTATATCGTGCATCGTATGGGTTAACATCTGTCACGCGCGCTTTCTGTAGTTGTCAGTAAAGGGAACAACCGCACCACTACGTTAACTGTTCTGTTTCAAGTGTCCGAACCTTGACTTATTCATTTGGTTGATTGCAAAATTTTAGCATATAACGCAAAGCGACAGTTTTCGGTAGTTACGCGTGACTTTCCCGGGGACTTTCATTGTCGAGGCAGGTGAATCTACTTGTTTTCTAATAGTCTCAGCTAGAGCTTTCAGAGTATTACTCGTAATTTGGTTAGCGATAGATATTGGTACCTGACGAACCTGAACAAAAGGGTCACTTGAACTTCATTCACATTTGAACCGAGAGCTGTCACACCGGTACGCGAATGTTTCGAGTAAGTTTAATCGCTACGAACGCTTCAGATGTTCTCCAACCTTGCACATACGCAACTGCGCATCGACAAGTGCATGTATACTGGCCATACTAATCCTGATTACCAATTCGTTAGGGCTGAACTGACCAAAGTAATCCCGTCCTTTGGCATGCGCCCTGCACCTCCAGAGGGTAAGGTCATACTCCTGGGCATGGAATGATCTAGCATCCCTCATATAATAGAAATAGGCAATTGAGGTCGTGAAGTTTCACGTACCTTGGAAGTTGCATTAGATCCGACTATATTGGGGCAGATGAGGTCAATTAACGAATCCCTAGGCTCAAGTCGCGCTCGTTAATTTGAGAAACCTGTGGTGTCAAGCGACATCCCTGAATATCAAGGGGCGTATGTATCAGGACATGGTTAGGCCATGTATTGCACATGCCGTCATCGTTTGCCGAAGACTACTATTTTCCATGCCGAACTCAGTGTGGCGGAAGCAGAAAGATGGCCAGTCCTGGCGGAAAGGTGAGATTAGGAAAACTTCGTGACGCGCCTTCCGAGATGGGGACTGCGGAAGTACAGCTGGAAACATTGCAAGATATGGCTGGTACTCGTTGTCAGTGGCATTGTTTCTATCCATATTGCCTGAGTGAGTGTCTGGTGATGTAGGCACCTCAGAACGATTGTGGGTACTCGTTTCAGTGGCATTGTTTCTATCCATATTGCCTGAGTGAGTGTCTGGTGATGTAGGCACCTCAGAACGATTGTGTTCGGCTAGGGCTAAGTCCTTTCTCCATCCACTTTCATTTTTTTTACAATAATGCTTTTCAATAAGTCATGGTTGTACGGCAGCAGAGCATGAGCGTTTGACGCTGATCTTATACTGTCAATAGTGATGATCATGAAGTGGGATTAGTGATACGGAGGTGAATAATAACGAATTGTCGTAAGGTGTTCGATCTTGCTTACTAAATTTACCACCTTGTCTATTTAATATGTTCCTACCGGCTATCATGTCGAATCACTGATAAAACAAAGCCGAGATAAGATATCACGGATATCATGTGACAGTTCAGTAGCAGCTGAGAGAACCAGGCCAAGCTATTTTGATGTGTCCACCCCAGTGCTAGAAAAGACCGTTCGATAAACGTACTGCCTCCTGTTAGGTTCCTATAGGCTTTTCCTCCATGTGGAAAAATACTTTTCCTTAAATAGGATGGGAGGAATGAAATGTAATGATGGAGACTGGGCGAGCAGATATCAAGGACAGTACGTTGAACATCGCTTAACACTATACGCGCGAGTTAATCCATGCAAAATAGTGTAAATCAGAGGCAAACGTCATACGCGGCCAATATCTTCCGCGCTCAACTACACGAAGCCGAAAACCAAAGGTGAGATCATCCCGTATTTCAGTCGTAATGACGTATTTGGTGGTTGCCCCCATAAGATGTTGCTATGAGAATAATCAGTCGGACAAAAATGTATTTGTTTCTAAACCCAACGAATTTTCCTAGCCAAAAGAACACAGGGAGCTATGGAAGGAAATTCTATTTACTCGGGCAAACTACCGAAAAGAATAACAAAAAACAGATAATCATGCTACCATCCCTTATGTGCATATGCACCATAAGGGATATCCGAAATAGGTGGCAGTTTCTTCTGCATACGGATTTTCTTCATATACCGCGCCCGTTTACTCTATTTTCAAAGTAAAGGGGAAAATGGTGCACTACCGATTTATCATTCGTCTGACACTCCAACAAATCATCCCAGTATATCTTGCAAAGTTTCTCCGTGTTCTGCAAACCGACGCGTGTGACACATCTAGTATCTCACGTGGGCTGAGCAAGAGGAATACCTGTAGAAGTCACGCTCCATAATCTGGCAAAATTTCGGTTTGTATGGTCCTTGCATTGTAAACCACGTCATACCAAGGTACAACGCAGGGAGGTCCAGTAGTGGACGATGGAGGAAATTCCCTCCAGGCTTGTAGCTATACGGGAAACCTTGACCTATGGAACAGGGTCAACTAAATACATAGTACTTGCCAACTTCGTAGGGTTTCTTAGATCCGTAGTTACCATCAATGAAGGAGTCCAGCACATCAAATGGTGAATCAATTAAATTAAGTTTCTTGTTCTCCTTTTGTTTTGCCTCCTGATTGAGCTGGTTCAGACGTTCCGGGTTCGTCTCAACATAAGCCATCAGTTGGAGGTACAGTATAGAGTAACTTTAGCAGGCAGACGAAGGGGCTAACTCGGAAAAACCCCGTGGCTTGCTGAAATTCGATCGGGGAGCGTAATAATAAAAGGGAAAATAACGACAGTATCAGTAATGGTAATAATGCTGGTAATACCAAACGGTAACTTCTCGTGAATGTGACAGACACACTACAACACATCACAAGGTTAGATAGCACTGCGGAATCCCTAGCTTGTATGCTGACAAGTACTCGGAGTAACTAGATTGAAGATGTCACAAGATACCCTTAGGGAATTTGATTGGGAGTTCATGTGAATAAAAAACAATGATCGCCACGATAGGTCCGAGCGATAGTGGTGTCAGAATTTTCCTCACCAGCATTATAAATATCAAACCAAACCATTAGGAGAAAGCCATGTTGGAGGAAATAGTGATCGATGAGAATCTTAGTGTTAGCTTATCATAAAAATTCGGATACTAGTGCGTCCGAAGCAAACTCTGCTAATCTCGTTCAAAACTGACGAGGCTATCAGGGACATGTTCTCCATAATATGCTGTAAACTCCAGTCAAGTTCAGGAGGAATAACAATATCACCCTAAAAATCGGGTTGCATAGGTCGCCTCCAGATGCCCCGCATAAATCTGCCTATCCGTCACGTCATGCATTACGCCTTTTACCGTTCAAACCACGCTGGACTGAACAAAGTGCGTTGCTCCTGACAAACTAGCATGGTGATCGATAAGTAAACGATCATTCGTTTTTAACAAAAGGGCATGGAATCAATTTCGTCTACAATTTCATATTCCAAACCCAACGACTGATTTGAGGACCTTCTGATCGCAATGAAGGCGTAATACCCTTACACAAAGTTCTATTCAATCGTTTCACTTGACCGTTCCCCCTTCGGCGATATGGAGTGGTCCGATTGGTGACAACGCCTTTTTCATGAAGGAATCGCCTGATATCATCCGAAATGAACGATGAGGCGCGATCGGAATGCACGAAACTGGACAGGCTAAATGTAGCGAAGAGTGGCACAAGGCACTACATCACCGTAGACGGACTTACTTCTGGACAAGCATAAGCAAACGGAAAACGGGAATATTCGTCTACGATCGTCAGTAGATATTTGTTTCGAGTCGTCGAAGGCAGTGGTCATTTAAAGTCAATGCTTAAACGTTCAAACGTTTGTGTGGCGTTAATGAGCACACCACCCGATGGCTTGAAGAAACGTGGTTTTAATTCCGCACACACATGACACTGCTTAATGACGAGTCGGATGCCCTCTAGGGAGAACGGGAAATTCTTGGCACGATCGAAATGCACTATGCATGTTGCTCCAGGATAAAAGAGGATTGCATGTAAGCGTTTTAGATCCAGCTGGGATGAAGTGTTCCCACGGAAACTCCGAGGGAGCGTGTCGGCAGCTCTGCTTTCTATGCCTGGTCTGTAGGTTACGTTAAAAGAAAAAGGCGATAACTCCATCCGCCATCGTTGAATTTTGTCATTTTTTAATTTCCCTTTTTGTTGTGTTGAATACCTGAATGCAACGGGCCACTGGTCAGTTACGATCTTGAAACTATCCCCAGTTGCTTGATACAGACTCCTAGCACAGCGAATAGTAAGAAGACGAGAACCTCGGACACAAACTTTAATAATCCAACAACACAACACACACAGGCGATGCCCGGAGCTTCCGAACCCAAGTCAGTGG
>NW_008751880.1:481951-490243 GCF_000715545.1 Opisthorchis viverrini | reverse complement strand
TTATCCTGGAGCAACATGCATAGTGCATTTCGATCGTGCCAAGAATTTCCCGTTCTCCCTAGAGGGCATCCGACTCGTCATTAAGCAGTGTCATGTGTGTGCGGAATTAAAACCACGTTTCTTCAAGCCATCGGGTGGTGTGCTCATTAACGCCACACAAACGTTTGAACGTTTAAGCATTGACTTTAAATGACCACTGCCTTCGACGACTCGAAACAAATATCTACTGACGATCGTAGACGAATATTCCCGTTTTCCGTTTGCTTATGCTTGTCCAGAAGTAAGTCCGTCTACGGTGATGTAGTGCCTTGTGCCACTCTTCGCTACATTTAGCCTGTCCAGTTTCGTGCATTCCGATCGCGCCTCATCGTTCATTTCGGATGATATCAGGCGATTCCTTCATGAAAAAGGCGTTGTCACCAATCGGACCACTCCATATCGCCGAAGGGGGAACGGTCAAGTGAAACGATTGAATGGAACTTTGTGTAAGGCTATTACGCTTTCATTGCGATCAGAAGGTATTCAAATCAGTCTTGCAAGACGCTCTCCAGTCGATTCGTTCTTTGTTGTGCGCGGCCACCAATGCCACTCCACACGAGCGGATGTTTCATCACAATCGAAGATCTGCAGTCGGTACGTCCTTGCCGCAGTGGTTGCTTCCACCAGGAGCAGTTCTGATGCGGTGAAACACACGGTCTTCGAAGTACGACCCCCTAGTCGAAGAGGTTGAGCTTCTGGAAGGTAACCCGGAGTACGCATATGTCAGATATCCTGGCGGCATGGAAGAAACGGTCTCCCTACTTCACCTGGCACCTTCAGCAGATTTCGGATGTGCTCCAGCATCCGAACAGCAGCAACCGCAGTCGTATGCTGATTCATTTATTAAGCCGGAACTATCTGACTCTGCTTCGGAAAGTGAAATGTCGAATTCTTCTGAACACCCATTGGTTGGTTGTACAACAACAGCGGACACGACCGTATGTCTTGCGCAACAGAGAGGCCTGAGAGAAATCACCTATAAAGCAACCTATAAAGCAAACTCTTGAGAACTTTCATCTCTGCGGGGGGTGAATGTTGTATATTTGCCCTGTTTTTCAAACGTTTCATCATTTATTGCTAAATCGCTTTCTTCCATTTTCAGCTCTCAGTGTCGAAGTTTTGGATGAATAAAGCCTAGCTTTCGGGCCCTCAGTCTTTTCCATTGTCATTCTGATTGTCGTTGCACTCCATCCCTCGTCGTACACAACAAGGGAGTTTTAAAACCCAGCGATTATTGTTCCAACGGTTTCTGGCATATAGTATTCGTATAAATGCGTCTCGTAAGGGCTCATTGCCACGTTGTTCTGTACTGAAAGCCGTAAAGTGGCAGTCTGGCAACCAACTGAGAAGTTTTTGCAGAAACTGATCAAGATTCTGATCTCCGTCCTGTTTACAAGTTTTCAATAGGTACCGGGAAAAAATTTCATTTTCCGATTATACATAAATTTCGCGCAAGTTTGCGATAGCTGATTCATAAGTTTCGCAGTATTTGATATGTCGGTAAACGCTGGGAGCAACGTAATTGAACAAGATTTTCAGTTCATCTGGGGAATGAGAAACAATCATCTCTAGGAAGTTCGAGAAAGTACAAAATCAATGCTCCCAGATATCTGTCGATTATTGAGTATTGGGAGCGGTATCCAATCGATCAGGACGTAAGAATCGATTCATTGCTCGATGAAAATCCTTGGATGAATAAAATGTCTTTGAAGAGTGATAGATTGCAGCGACAATCATAGTGAGGATGAGGATGAACCGACCGTGAAGTGTGGTTGACATGGAAACCCAAGGAAATGGAAGAGGTCCAAAAAGCCGATTAGGCCCGGAGATTATTTTAGTTTATCTGTGTGACCGGTCCCCTGGAGCCACCTGCGAGTCACACGACCAAGGATCGGAATGGCGTGAACATCTCGAATAAAGAAGAATGCCTCAACTGATGGGCTGAATACTTCGAACAATTGTCATGGCCACCAGCTGGCACCCATTTGAAGCCCACAGGTGACACAGAACCCTGGGCGGTGAACGTGGAATCACCTACGGCCCCGGAGGTTTATGGCTGCATATGTTCTTTTAAGCGCCACCGAGCCTCTGGTGCGGAAGACCTCCCACCCGCATTGTTCAAAAACGGAGGTGAAGTACTCAGTCAACGCTTGTCTGAACTGTTTGTTTGCATTTGCGAAAAGGAGTCTGTCCCGGACAACTGGGGAGAGTGGGTGATAGTGCCCATTTTCAAAAAAGGGGCTCGTAGTAAGTGTGGCAACCACAGGGAGGATCAGTTTGACCTCGGTCGTAACGAGATTGTTGGCGTCATCCGTGCTTCGTCGCCATATAGTGGCACGCGAGACATTGAATCGAAAGCAGTGAGCCTCGTAGTGGTTTTGTTGACCAAATCTTCACTTTGTCAGGCGCTAGAACAACGCCATACGTATAGGGGACCCACAATTCTAGTGTTCCTGGATTTCCAAGGTGCATTTGACTCGGCTGACCGGTCTGTTCTCCTTGATACGCTTGCCCATAAAGGAATGCCCCGAACGTCCGCGAACATAGTAAGCTATTTGTATTCTCAGACTGCTGCACATGAGAGCGTATACGGCGAGTTCTCCAGAAGCTTTCGTACTTCAAGTGGGGTACTGAACAACATATGTTCATACAGCCTATGACAAAAACGTGACTTATCTGGAATATGCAGACGACATCGTTCTCATCTCTAAGACGAGAGAGCGCGCGTGTTGTTGCATGAACTCGTTGAAGTCACCCCGCTCTTTGGTGTACGCTTTGCACCCACAAAGTGTAAGGCCATGATCCTGGACACGCAGCCACTCACCACGCCACTTACAATCCAGGGAGACACTGGAATTTGTGAAGCTTTTTACGTATCTTGGAAGTTGTATTAGTTCTGATTATAGTGTGACAAATGAGGTCAATGCACGAATCTGCAAGGCTCGGGTCGCGTTCGCTAAGCGGTGTCAAAGCGATGTATCCCTGAATCTCAAGAGACGTGTGTATCAGGCTACAGTGCGGGCTGTTTTGTTGTATGACTGTGTGACTTGGCCTGTTAGAGCAGCGGAAGTGAGACGTCTCCAGGCGTTCGACAATCGTTGTCTCAGAACTATAGATCGTGTGGGTTTGTGTCGGCGTATCCGTAACGAAGCAATTAGAAAGCGAGTTTTCGCCTTTCAGGATTGGGACCGCGTGATTCTCACTGCGCCTAGTTGGAGCCGCTGCAAGATATAGCTGCCAACTGATTTCACTTTCTATCCAGATAGCCTGAATGAGTGTTTGAAAGTGTAGGAACCTCGGAATGATTGAAGTAAGCTAGCACGAAGTCCCTTCCCCATCCACCTTTATTCTTTTCTTTACAATAAGGCTTCCAATTAAATCCTGGTTGTACGGCGGCGAAGCACCGCTGTTGAACACTGATGTCATGCAGTCCATGATGCTTATGAGACGTTTTAATGACGTATTTTAGTAACTATACAGCTCAACCTCCCGACCGCCAAGTCGAAGAACAACATGGTGACCAGGGTGCATTTACACCCATTCTGCTGTTTGCTGAGATCCAAGAAAAATACGGGTTTGTATGCACTTTGAAAAACCCGCAAACCATTTCTTCCCTTTGAATTAGTAGCTGCGAGATAGAAGCATGCCCATAGCAAGACGTTGACATTTAATTAATATTGGCAAACGGTGCGCTGGGATCCATTTGAACCAGACGGACAGACATGGATAAGAGTGATGGGCCGTTTTTCTTAACACACTGGGTGTCCAGCATGGTGTGATATCATTAACTCTCTAGCTGCAGGCTAGTTTTCGGCCGACCGCAGACCTTGTTGCGGCAGTGAATATTAGTTGTGGATGGAAGTCAATCACATTTTTTGTCTTCCTAAGCAATAATATTAATACTGTGAAACCACAAATATCTCACAAATCGGTTGGTAGGCTTACTTCTTGATGGACAACTGCCAAGATAACACTTGTAAGCCGAATGTTATCGGGATTCTAACCAAGAGGGATCAGAGAAATTTTGCGGCAGGTTATTCTGCTGCATGGTATAATTCGGACACAATGTAAAGGGAGTGCCGAAACCGATAACGGACATCCAAAAATACTTTCAAACCAATGTCTTAACTTAAAAGGCTGATGTATTCTGCGGAAGCACAACACCACACGCAACTTCCAGTATGGTTTCGTGGGTCACGGAGGCACAAAAACCGTCAGACCACGGTAAGTTTTAGTATCTTTGTGACAGAAGTGGCGCCAAGCAAAGAATTCCGGTATTGGGGAGAGCCGTTGTGCTTGCGTGATATTCATGAGTCATGTCTCATTTGTATGTGATGCCAAACTTAGCAAGTACTCAGTAAGTTTTGTTGGCCACGGGTGAAAGAATATCTGTCAACTCCTAGTCTCGTATCCACGTGGCAGCGAGAACACAAAACCTCATAGCGAAGACACGATTACGTCACTCAGGTAAGCCGTCCAGAGATGACTGAGAGTAATCGTCTCAAACGACGGATCTATTCGTTGGTGAATGGAACGCTTAAGACAACCACGTATGCGCTTGGCATCTGCGAATTTCAAAGCGATATACTAAGAGTGGATGAGATCAAACCCAAACCGCATACTTACGGTCCAGTCAATCAATATGGTAGACAAATATGCTTACCTGGACTGTTGTCAAAGTTCAGGCCGGGACGACATTACTTCTCCAATCAGAGGGATCAGTGGAACTTTTGCAAACGTGTGATATCCATGGCGCCAGGGTGTCGTAAATTTGCCTGTCAACAAATCTATGCTTCCTTAAGGATCAGGAACGTGACCCCTACACGTCACGGTTGCGAGAAAACCGTCAGGATTCCGGGTCACCAGCCATGTCAGATGAAAGCATCGGATTACCAAGGATGAACTACGGTGGATGGTTTACGGGAAAATTAACCCACTCACAACCGATGAGATGCTCACGCTTCGTAGGGTACGCTGATCAAGACACGTACTTGGCATTCTGGAGGACCGCCTGCCTCTCAGAACTCTTCTTTCCAGCTCTGTGCTGGAGCACAAACCATGCTAGTCATGATCAGCACTTCCTATCGAGTGGAAGTGAGCAAAAGGTGGACAGTCTATTACATAGAAACGAAGTTGGGAAGCGCTCAGGAGTAAATCGGCCAGGTCGTTAGCTGCTGACTCCCCGACCACGATTCCTGGAACCCAACCTATCAGTGATGTGACACAGAAAGGCATGGCAAAACTGCGCAGTCAGTAGGGCATGCGACGGCCAACTTCAATCTGTAGAGAGTTGTCTACCGTTTCCTTAGTGCAATACGAAATGCGAAGCATCGGCTACACAATCACCAAAGGAACCTCAGAAACTGAATCTACCCTGAAATCGGTCCAAGACTTGCTCTTCCGCACACCACGGCATATCAAACGGTACAGTACCTTGGAGCAGCCATTAATTAAGGTAACAAAATTGTTGCAACCTTATGTATGGGCTTTTCGCGGCACTTACCGCAACCTGACGGTGAAGGATTAGAAGTGCTGAGACCAACGTCCGATCCTGATTTGCTCACATTCCGACCAATCAGGACATGGCTTCGTTTGGTTGGTAGTTGTCTCGATACACATCCGTCCAATAAGGTTGGTGCTCGTTTACTGCGAGCCGATCACCTTTGGACACTGCCGTAGGTAGACATGCCGCTAGGTTGACGAAACAGACCACTCAAGAAGTTAATAATTATCATTACGCTTTGCTTGCAAAATATAAGGGGTTTTGGCTTTATTATCTTGGTTGACCAATTCCGGGAAACTCCTTTTAAAGGGAATGGTTGAGGGGACGACAAACATGGTGCAAATCTGGTAGTGAAGCCTTATGGTGGCTCATTAACTTGGGGAAGGTTCTCAGTGAGCGAAGATCCGTCGGTGGTGATAGTTTCTGAATTTAATCAATATCGTTCGGGTCGGGGTGAAGGCCAGAGTTATCGAAGTTAAAACCTAAGTTTTCTATAGACGTAAGAAAGGATGCACATTTCTCAGTGGTGAAAGCAATATTCCCGGATTATATTGAGTAGTGAGGTAAGGCGACTAAGGATTTCTTTCTAATCGGAGGCTGCCGGAATGCTATCCAAGGACAACACGACGTCTGCTAACCCAATAATCATAGCGTCCATGGTCTGTTGGAATGTGGCTGGCGCCGTTTTTATTCAAAGGAAACACAATTGAACTGTAAAAGAGCACACTAAGTGTTAGCGGTTGGAAGATCCTTGGAGCCATTCGCAACTTCGGTTTGTAAATAGGCATCCGCCAGATCGAGTTTAGCAAGGCAAGCGCCATTATTGATTTTGATAAACAGGTTTTCTGAAACTGGAGTAGGATACTGATATTGATCGAGTGCAGCATTCAGGTCTGTAGAGTAAACAGCACGAATCATTATCTTCCCGTTCGCCTTCTCAACCACAACAATAGCAACCATCCCATGGAGAGTAGTTGGCCGGCTGGATAGCACCTATGGTCTGGAGACGGCCGAGTCCAGCGTCCACAGGTGCAAGAGCCACATAAGGTACAGAGAATCTTGATCTGAAGGCAAGTTTGCAAATTTGACTCCCAGTGAATTGTGGCTTGGGCTTTTGAAAATTGCCTAAATCTTCCAAACATTCAGCAGCCTGGCTGTTAAAGTTAGTGCATATAAATAAGCTTCGGCTACTCTGGGGCAATTTTCAGGAATCTGACCTTCTCGACTTATGTCCTCTTGATCTGTCAAAGTGAGACTACAGGCGCCAGTTAAGCTGAAGTGGCTACATCAGGCTTCTGACTCAGTCTGTCCATCGCCTTGTGTAGAAGACAGCTTATCAACACTGTGCTCCCGTTTCCAACTTCATGTGACAGCCAATCCTCGTATTTATTCCCCTTGACCAGATTAATTAAAGCCTTCTTGTTTTACTGAACTATTTTAATAACTCTTACGGACTTTGGTCGGACATTGTGATTCTTGCGGTTGCTCGCCGTCGATATCGCCAGTGGCTAGAAGCACAATGCATTTTTCTGTAAAACCCCTGCGAGCGGGATAAAAGCTAACGTCAAAATGTTGCACTTCTTTGCATACTCTTACGGTGGTCGGACATTGTGATTCTTGCGGTTGCTCGCCGTCGATATCGCCAGTGGCTAGAAGCACAATGCATTTTTCTGTAAAAAAAACCCGAGCGGGATAAAAGCTAACGTCAAAATGTTGCACTTCTTTGCATATATGCGCGGACTGAAACCCACCCTCATCTGTCGCCATTTTTTTGCAATTTGTTTTAATCGATCGCTTTTGAAAATTATTGGCGCACATTCGGCTTTGAACTTCGCCTGCTATGGCTTCGGAAGTGGCTTTCGTTGGGATATTTGTGGGTGTATCGTTTTCATCCTTTACGGCATTTGAGAAGACCTTAAATGGATACATGAACGATAACTTTGTGATATTTGTGCGTTCATCCAGTAATCGAAGCACCAACACTATTTTGCGCTACGAATGGGTGTGCTACAGATGCAGCAGGCGCCCTCCAAGACTAACGGAAGGCCGTGGAATCCGAAGAAGCTGGTAAGCCGAGCGTAGTTTCTAATAAAAAAGTACGCGAAGCACAAGCTATCCAGTGCGGTTTTGTCTACGGAGGCAAAGGAATCAACTGGCAGTGACCTCTTATCTTCTGAAACACAACCACACACTGTCAAAGTTTCTGTACGATCGGCTTCCAGTCAGTCGACTCCTAACCGAAGACGAGTTCGGCACGTGCCAGGCCCTGTTGAGATTACGAACGCCGTCATCTGAGGTGCGGCAGTTTGTGGCGGTTGAATTCGGAAAGATTCTTGCAGCTAAGGATATGCACAACTACCGCCGGAATTGTCGACTGGCTATGTTGAGTAGGTGCCGGATAGTTGGGTTTTAATGTAGCAGACGATATGCCTTCCGTCCTGGCAAAACTTCGGGAGACCGGACGCGTCCTTGTGTGTCAGGGAGAGGAAGGTCAGTATAGCTACATGTTTCTCCCGATGGCCGCAGATGGCATTGTTCCGACGCTTTCCAGATGTAGTGAATATGGACGAGACGCATGCAACAAACCGCCTTGGGGAAGTTTTTAAAGCATCTAATATTCGGCATTTAGATACAAATTATACATATTCTTGATAACGGACGGCATGGGAACCGGGCGTCCGGTTACGTATGCGTTTGTAGAGAGAGAGCAGTTCACTTCCATGCGTAAACTGTTCGGTTTATTCAAAGAA
>NW_008751880.1:476225-481509 GCF_000715545.1 Opisthorchis viverrini | reverse complement strand
ACGCGACCGCCGCGGTTGCCGTATGAAAGTGTCGAAACAAACAACGTGAGGTCGAGCTGCGTAAACTAACTTATAGTTTGTGGTGCAAACACCCAGATGCTCCCAGACTGTTGGCACCTGTGCTGGAGAATGCACATGCCCTTTCTATCAGGCAATGTGGCTCCCCTGCGTACGCCTGTTCTCTGTATTCCGAGATCAGTCCGTTTCGAGCAGTAAGAACTATTCATCATATTTCTTGAGAGGTGCAGTAAACAGGCATGCGAAATAACCGCTGAAGATGGCATTGTTTGAACAATCAACTACGACAGCATAGACACCGCACTGAATTTTGGGGTAAGTACCTCTACCTGTTTGTCGGCCGCCCGCCTTATTGTGGTATTTCGATAACCTGAATTATATCTTCCTCTCATTTCAGGACTTCAACGGCCAAATGAACGCTCCTCACGAAGAAGAAAATGCGCCTCACAGAAGGACATATGTAAACTTCAAAACGACCAATATATCTCAAAATTTCAAGATATTCATTTTGAGCCTTTTCTCCGGTACCGATGAATGGATTCGTTAGGCATCGTGTACCCTTTGCCGCATGTTAGTGGTGTGCGTCAGTTAAGATCGTCCAGCTGTCTCGTATTATCGACGTAGGCGCTGGTTAGTTAGGCATCGCGTACCCCTAGCCGCATGTTAGTGGTGTGCGTCGGTTAAGATCGATGAACCACGAGGTCTTTCTAGCATAATTCGGAACCTATAATGAAAAACTCTGTGATTTTCCATCCAACGTGCACGATCTTTAGCAAATAATTAGTGTGCACTACGGAATTTTTACTGGCAACAAAGAATCATCGACCAAAATTTGTTTGCACGAATGCGCCTACGTATATGTTGCATCTCCAAAGGCCCTTTGGATTCCAGGATGTTGAAAAAATCTGTTCCGGTGGAAAAATACCTGAAAGTTACGTTCATTGTATGTGAGTCAACCTTTTCCACAATTCGCGATTTTTTATCATCAGGTAACTTATTCAAAGTCGGCGGTGTTTATTCACCTGGAGATTTCGTTCACTTAAACAAATCGCCATAGTAAAGGATTTTCAATAATGCCGGAGCATATACAATATACATAGACGTTCTACACTATGAAGTGGCAAGTCTGAAGATGCCGTAGATTTCGAGAAATCAATCTCATTGTGCGAATAGCCGGCGGCGTCGATATCTGTTTGGTTGTGACGATATCGATTTTGGGGCGTAGTGATCTGCGCTTTATCCTCGGGCTGGTAATTGTACCGCCATATTTTGTAACCTTACGGTATCTGCAGAGAGAATCCGTTGAGGTTTTTTGAATATGAATATTATTATATTTGCAACAGTACCGTGGTTCCAGAATTCGGAGTTCTTGGTCGTTTACCTGGATTGGCACGCGTGACTCAAGCTCAGAAAGCAGATAGCCGTAACACCTTCGTTGAAGTCACTAGTCATCATCAGAAATATCAACACCAATTTTGACACTAGTACATTACTGCTGTACAACCATCAAGCTTGTCCAACTAGATTCAAGCCTTACAGATGAAAAGAATCACAAAGAGTGGGTGACGGAGAGAACATGTTGATGGCATAGCGCAGCCATTTTAAGGTGTCTACACATAAATGCGTGCAGTCAGACGATATGGAAAGAAACTGACAGCACAAATGCCACTAATATCGATAAGCCGCCATCTCTTACAATTTCCACGGCTAAACGTAGAAAGAGTCTCGGGGATCCAATCCCGAAAGGCCTAATGCACCACTAACACTCAAACTCAATGTAATCTCTCACACCCCTCTGCCAAGTCTTTCTTTGTCCACATTACGATTTGCGCATTTCTACTGCAAGCACAGAAAACAAAACCGTATCGACAGGCGGTGTTCCGGCGCTCGTAGAACATGGCCAAGACACCATATTTGATGTTGTTCACTGCATCCCGTGATTGAAGTACCTGCTACACAACCAAACACCCGTTTTATAATCACCTTGTTTCTTACCGTAACGGTATGCGAAATCCTACGGTACTTTAAAAATTGGTTTCTTTTATCGCTGGTGCAAATTTGGGAAAGAATCCTTTAGTTGTTTATTACATTCACACATATAACGCTTGTCGTTTTGTTGCACTTTTCACTATAACATAACCTGTGCGTGAAAAATTCTGTCGTATTGCACTCCATTTCTTCGGTGCACTCTGTTTTTGTCATGAGCTGTATAATTGCAGGCCTGTCTACTCTATCACTGGACCACAACACATATTGGCGGAATGAATGTCATTGGCCGTGAGACATGGAATGCAATGTCATGTCCGCCAGGCCTGTGTTACATATTTGCCCTGTATTTCGAATGTTTCATCATAAATTGCTAAATCACTTTTGTTACAGTTCTACATGTGTTCGGAGGACAGCCGTCCCTGATAACCAAACATCACATCATTTGGACGGATGTTTCACATGCAGGACACGAACCAAAAGCTGGCATGTCCTGATTGACCAGAATGCCAGTCAGACCGGATCGAGCATCTCTGACTCCACGCTTCTCGGATCCTCACGGAGATTCTATCTCCATGATTGCTTTGTAAATACGGTTGAAATGATTTTCTTAGCCTCCATAAAGCACTGTGTACAGCTACCTTGCCTTTTGATCTATCACACGTTGGGCGGAGCAGGAAGCCAAGGGACCGGCACGAAGTTGCAAGATCGTCCGTCAAGACACAACAAAGTGTCAATGTTTTGGATGTATAAAGCCTAGATTCCAGACCCCCAGTCTCCCCCATTCTTATTCATCATCACCTTTCCGAATTTTCTGCACCTTCGAACACTCAAGCAATCTGGGGCAAAACTGAAAACAAATTCGCCACTGACATTGGTTGGCAGCTATATCTTACTGTGGCTCCAACCAGGCACAAAACGGATCGCACGGTCCCAATCCTGGAAGGCGAGTTGCATCGACATTATCTAGACGTTTCATGATTTCTTTTGAAACCCTTTGTCAGATCAAGTGCTAGCCACCTAGCTGCTTCCGCCACCCTGAATTGGGCATGGAAAACGGCACTTTATCCGGCAAACGAAGTTTCGGCTTATGTAATACACAGGCTAACCGATGCAGCTGCTGATGCTGGACGCAATCTTCAACGGAAATATCCGTTGCAGAACCGAAAACTCGCTTTCTAATTGCTTCGTTACGGATACGCCGACACAAACCCACACGATCTATAGTTCTGAGACAACGATTGTCGAACGCCTGGAGACGTCTCACTTCCGCTGCTCTAACAGGCCAAGTCACACAGTCATACAACAAAACAGCCCGCACTGTAGCCTGATACACACGTCTCTTGAGATTCAGGGATACATCGCTTTGACACCGCTTAGCGAACGCGACCCGAGCCTTGCAGATTCGTGCATTGACCTCATTTGTCACACTATAATCAGAACTAATACAACTTCCAAGATACGTAAAAAGCTTCACAAATTCCAGTGTCTCCCTGGATTGTAAGTGGCGTGGTGAGTGGCTGCGTGTCCAGGATCATGGCCTTACACTTTGTGGGTGCAAAGCGTACACCAAAGAGCGGGGTGACTTCAACGAGTTCATGCAACAACACGCGCGCTCTCTCGTCTTAGAAATGAGAACGATGCCGTCTGCACATTCCAGATAAGTCACGTTTTTGTCATAGGCTGTATGAACATATGTTGTTCAGTACCTTCACGTATTCCTTTCATTTTCGCATCTTTCTGGGAATTCAATAAGATTTCCGCTAAATGGCACACCTTTCTCTACGTAAGCTTCCGAAAGGCTCTTCGAATTCTCCCACACTTTCGGAATAATGGTCAGCATTTTTTAGCCCAGCAGATATAAATGCTCGTTTTTTAGTTGGAGAACCTAGTTGACCCTGCTCGGTAAGACCGGAGTATCGTTCGTTACTTGAGCATGTGGTCGGGAAGAAATTAACATATGTCGTAATAGTTTACAATACAAAACCTATCATCCCTAATGGTAATACTTTGATGTCATCTATTAGCTCGAGCACAAGCTACCCACAATCGAGCGCAAAACTATAGTTCGACCGAAATTTGTGACTAGGCATTGGCAACCAATCTTTGGAGTTGGTAAAGTGTGCTCATGTCGTGGGACTTGATATAGGACAGTGCTCATGGCCTAGGCGTACTGACTTGATAGTTTGTGTTTTGAGAGCGGCCTAGCATCTTGTCTACTCCGTTCTAGTTTTGTACAACCTTGCAGAAACCCAGTCCTTATGTTTCACCCGGGGGCTACGAAGGTGGGTTTGAGGTGGATCGCTTGTGCAACACGCGCAGAGCCTATCCTACAAGTTTAGTCATTTGTGGCGGACCCGACTAACAAAGGCTCTTAGTCCTCCAAATTACGGTCTGGAACATTTCTGATGAATAGTTCATTAAAAATTGAATTGCACCCACATATCATCTCCCACGCGATACCAACGAGAGAACCGGCTTCGAGTACAAGTAGATCACGCTGGTCTACAAAACTTTTGACCGACTATCGCTTGGGAGCTACAGGCCTAGAAGCCTCACTAACGTGCCCTGCAAGGAAATGGAACGCATTCTGAAGCGAGCTATGCTAGGCCACCTTACTTCCAGCAACCTGATATCTCCAGCTCAACACGGATTTCTCCCAAACCGCTCTTGCGTGACAAGCATGCTCGTATTTATGGACAGCTTAACCCAAGCCAAGGACGAAGGACTCATATCGGATGCCATATTTTTCGACTTCTCAAGGGCATTTGATACGGTCACACACGTCCCGCAGCTTCACAAACTCGAGTCTTACGGGATTCAATAGAAAAATCCTTCGCTGGATCAAGGCGTTCCAATCAGACAGATCACTCCGAGCGAGAATAGCCTCGACCTACTCTTCTCCAGCGCCGGCCTTCATTGGAGTACCTCAAAGCTTCGTCCTGGAACCAGTTCTGTTTCTCATCTACGTCAACGACCTCCCAGATGTTCTTGCGAATCCATGTCTACTTTTTGCGGACAACTTAAAATCCTGGAGTACCAATGCCAGTGTCCTCCAAATGGATGTATACGCGTGGACTACGAAACGCGTCTCGCGATGCTTGATCTGATTCGCCTGGAGTACCGTCGCATCCGAGGGGACCTAATTCGTGCTTACGTCCTGTTTGAACAAAGCCTGGCGGACAGTTTTTTTTACCGTTGACCCGGCAAACACCCGGCGGGGACATATTAAGAAAATTTTCAAGCTCAGAGCACACACATTCATCAGACAATTTTTTTC
>NW_008751880.1:432166-476202 GCF_000715545.1 Opisthorchis viverrini | reverse complement strand
AATCCTCGCGCTGGCAAGCATACTGCCCCGCGCTGAGAACATAAAGAGCAGTGCTACACCCTTTTTTCACTTGTGCCTTTCAGGTGAACGACAGCCACTGACCGACAAGAAGGAAAGCGACCCGGGAAACTTGGACAATAGCCTCGATACTGTAGCGTGGGATGTCAGGAAGTCAGCGGTATTCGACGTTCGACAGGATGTAGCGACGGCACACGTCAGTTCTGAAATATGCAGATATACGGGCTGGTATTAATGAATCCACACAGTATACACAGCACACATGCGCACAGGTCGGGTGGTACAGGGAAGAAGACCGGAGTGTAGCAACAACGCACGTGTATTAACCCGAACCGAAACCGGAAGGAAGGGGGTGTACAGGGTCGGGTCAAGGTCAGTTAGGGGGTGTACAAGCGGGGTACTCTTCCCTGTCCAGGGCCCGTGGTGATTCGTCCGTGGTACCTGCAATTGGGGGGAAGAGAGAAAGGGAGGGGCACGTATAAGGTCATATGAGAAACGGGCAAGCAGATACATTCGAGTTTCAAATGCGTTACAATACTGTGTTTCAATTTGCGAACCAGTGAATCCGTGCCGGCTTCGGACCAGTCAAAGGCCTGCTCTGATTGGTAAAAATGCTAGCCAAATTGTATGGAGTGTCTTGGCTCAACGCTTCTTCTCCTGACGGAGATTCTAGCATGATATGGGAGTTGCTGTGGGTACCCTAGGGATATCGTTGTAATAATTTCCCATAAAAGGCGTCCTGAATTTATTGTGCCTTCTGACATACCATAGTGGTCCTGGCAGGAAACCGAGGAAACCGAAACAGCTCTGTGACCATTCGGCATGTCATATTAATGCTTCAAAAGCCGATCCCACGATCCCAATCTCAACAGAGGGACTGTAAGTAATTCTACAGCAGCAAGTGACGCAGTTGGAGTAAGCTCAAATGGGGCTTTCCAATCTCTGATGCGTGGTGTGTCTATGAATATGCTAAAAGACCTTTTTATCGTATTCACAGACACCACGCATCAGGCACAACTCAGTTGGGCCTCTGACTTCTTCCACAGATACTGGTGACAGCGCGATTACTGAATTCAGTTTCGGCGTTAAGTCTAAACTAACGTTCTATCGTTGGTTTAAGAACTATTAGGAGATGTTCCAATCCGACATTTGTGAATTTGATCTGCTGATCTCGACTGATGCTGCGGAACTTGGGTACAGCTGATTATGATCAGTTCACAAATTCCATATTCCCTAGGCTCCCTCGTGACCTTGGTTTCCCAGATATCGTTAAGATCCTGGTCCAGATATTCTGATGGCAAATTTGTTCAATATTCGTTATCAGTGTCTCAAGGAATACGGACGATTTCATCACTTGTGCTGATGTGGTTAACAGACAATGCTACTGCTTTCAGCTCAGTACCATGACTTGGGATCAGTTCAAGCGTCTCGTCTTCGTGACTGGTCTTCAGTCGCCACATGATGCAGATATTCGGACCGGGTTACTCAATCGAATTGAACAGGATCTAGAGTTGACGCTTCAGAAACTTACCACCGAACGCCAGCATCTTATCAATCTCAAGGCTAATGCTGCAATGATTAAACATTCCAAATTCTCTCAGCCGGATATGGTATGCAGATAACTTCCAAAGGGCAATCAAATTCTAAGCGAACTCCAAGAAAACCGCCCATACCCTGTTGGTTTTGTGTAGTGTGGTCTTATTAAAGGGCTACTTGAAGCTACCGGGCCTTTTGATATACCATAGTGTGCAGAACAGGAAACCAAGGACGGAGACATAGTGCATGACCGTTTAGCAAGTTCCAACACTCTTGATTCGTTCGACTGGTTCTCAGAGTTTTTTTGTCAGCGAAACTACCACGGACCAAAATGCCCCCTGATATCCAGCAAAGCAGAACGTATGGACCGCTGGGCATAGCACTTCGAATAGCAGTTCAGTTAGTCACCTGCTACTTAAAGTCTGAAGTCATGGCTTTCAACGGAAAGGTGGACTGTGGATTGTCCTATTGCATATATCTATCTCCCAACTGCCCTCATTAATTATGGTGCCGAGTCCCTCAGTCACGACCTGTCTAGCTTGTTTGTGTCTGTCTGGCAAAAAGAGACTGTTCCAGATAACTGGGGTGAACAGATAAGAGTGATCAATTTCATAAAGGATATTCGCAGTGGATTTAGTGACCGCGGATCCGTTAATTTGACTTCGGTGCCAGTTACCATGCCTCCCGAAAGAATCACGAGGGCTTTGGTGCTGCCAGGTTGCCCAATCCTAGACAGGTTCGAATCGCGGACCTTCCGGTCAGTACATTCGCGGTCTAACCACTGAGCAATCTCGCCCCCCAGACTCCTGCTGTAACAAGGCTTCTGCCGTCACAGAATCTTTGATGTCTTAAGGTGGCACTTAAATCCTTGACTTTCATGACCAATTTTGCGTGTTCATACTGTAGCTTCGTGTTAATCATGTTTTCGGCTTTGCTTTCAGCTTATGTACGTCTATTCTTAGAAATGTAAATCGCTACGCATTCTGCGCTATTCACTCTTGTTCTTGTACTCCAGCGGGCCCTCTACTCCATTTGTCTAAGAATACAGTTAAACCGGTGCTGCTACCTAGGTGTTTCGACACAGACTCATATTCTTCAGAATACAACACGTTGGAATCATTGGTTCAAAACCTTCCGAATGCTTCTGGACGCTGTCGAATCGTCTAATCTAACAGAGAAACTCGAAAGCTTGATTCATTTTGTGAACGTACTTATATATGTTTACACCACTGACTCTCCCGATGACGATTCGGCTATCAGTGCACCTAAAAAGTTGTATGTTTGTCCTAAGAATATAATTCATGCTCCTCATCTTCTACAAACATGCAAACAAGAAGGCAGTCAGGCTGTTTATCAGTTTGTTCAAAAGCTTAAGCCCTTGGCCAAAAATTGCGATTCCAAGGCAGTAACCACCATTGACCATCAAAACGAAAGTGTGCATGATGCTGTGATCAACGGACTTCAATCTGCTACAATCATAGAAAGATGGTTCAGGATGGAGAGATGGCTCAAGTGGTTAGGGCGCGAATTTACTGACCGGAAGGTCCTTGGTTCGAGCCCGGCCTCTGCCACTCGACTTCCCCTGTCTAGGCCAGGGCGACCTGGCAGTATCCCAGCCCTCGTGCTTCCTCCAGGTGGCATGGCAGCTAGGCACCGAAAGGGTGCTACAGCTGAACGATTTTTTAAGGTCTGTGATTCGAACCCGACCTCTGCCTCTCGAATTTTCCTGTCTAGGCTTGTGGAACATGGCAGTATCCCAACCCTCGTGCTTTCTTCGGGTGGCATGGTAGCTAGGCATCGCAAGAGTGTTACACGTGAACGATTTTTTATTTTCGGAGAATGAACCCACTCTAGACGAAGCACCCGGATTGGCTAGGTCATTATAATTGGCTCGCAAACATGCTCTGTTTTGTCGTGTAACTAACTGCGGCTGCAGCACCTTTACAGTCATCTGCGGTTGCGCCGTCACACGCAGTCATCTTTGATTCCACACTTTATCTCTCGCCAGTCAATTCTCAGATATGTTATTTTTGCGGCCGTTCCAGGAATCCACGATCCAATTGCCCTCTCGATAGAAGCGGTTGGTTAATTATATGGCAAACTAGGCCATTTTCAGCGTGTTTGTCGATCCAAATCTATCAAACCACTCAAATTGTACGGCGAATTCTGTTTTATCTTCTGTATTGACTGCCGCAGCCCTGAACTGCTTGTCCCACAGGTAACCAGCATAAACGTAAATGGAATATCGCTTCATACCTTCATAGACACAGGAATTTTGGGCAGTTTTATATCTCGTTCGGTAGTTCGCGCACATGACTGGAAGATGTACGCTAACGATTATGTGATTTCCATGGCATCTACCTCCGACGTGTTCAACTAGCGGCTTCTACTGCGCATCCGTCGATTACAAAGGCACCGTTTACCCAATCTATGCGCTGACGTGTTGCCAGGCCACGACGTCCTTGGTCTACATAACAAAATTGAAATCACCGGTGGGAGCCGAGGTCCATTCATCTTCTTCTACTGCAGTTGGATCACCTCTTCTTTGCTAATCCCTAATCTAATAGCAAGCCTATCGCCACGAAGCCACTACGTTATAACCCTGACGATGAACAGTTCATTCGCTCTGAAGTTGGCTAACTATTGGACCTTCGATTTCTTCCTGGAGGGCTCAATTGCTGGTCACTAAAAAATCAAACCACAAAAGACGCATGGTAGTGGACTATAGTTAAACCATTAATGACTCACATGCCCAGATGCTTGTCCGTTACCGCGATCGGGTAAGATGATTGAAGGAATTTCCCTCCATGCCGTGTTTAGTACCTTGAACCTGTTGAGTGCTTATCGTGAAGTTTCAATCAGTGCGAAAGATACATGGCTTTTGAAGCATGCGGAGAACTGTTTCAGTTCCGTCGTATTCCTTTCGATGTAACGAACGAAGTTGCATGCTTACAACGTACTACTGACGATACGCTTACATTGAATACGTCACTATTTGTGGGGCTACCCAAAGCGAGTATGACCGGAACCTCGAATCTTTATATGAAGCAATAAAAACATATGGAATCACCCTTGACTGCAAGAGAAGCATCATATCAGTTAAACAAATACGCCTTCTCGACTATGAAGTCTCTAAAGGAATTATCAAACCAGTGAACGAATACACCCTGTTCATCAACTCCCTCATCCACATGATGCTAAATCCAATCAACGAGTGGGACATGTTTGCTCATTTTTCGCAGTGGATACCATACTTCTCTGACAAAATCAGTGTGCTCGTCAGAAAAGATGCTCCCCTTACCGGAGCGCGTATTACAGTCCTTCAAAAATTTAACGGAGTTAGAGAACGCTGTGGTCGTGACAGTCGACTACAATCCACTCTTGGTAGTCGAGACAGGCGCCTCAGATATAGCCATTGCTGCATCTCTGGCACAGAACGGCCGACCTGTGGCCTTCTTTCCTATAACGCTGACAGCGGGCGAAAAGCATCACTGCTATTGAAAAAGAGGTATACGCCATCGTTGAATCTATCAGTAGATGGAAAAGGTATTCATTCGGAAATTTTTCAAGCTTATCATTGACTAGCGGTCGGTTTCCTTTATGTACGATGTGCCACAGAAAAGTGAGGTTAAAAAAGCAATAAAATCTAATGGAAAATAGAACCCACCGCTTTTAGCTCCGATGCCAGCTACAGACCTGGGAGAGAAAATCTTGCGTAACTCATCCGTCAGCGTGATTGGCAGTGTTAAATGAAGAGAAATTCGTGATTTCCTGTCATCAGGAATTACTCGCATGCATCGCTCTGTTTCCGAAAACTTACCGTTTTCCTCCAAGATGTCAAAGACATCACTTCAGAACATGCAGTTTGTGCCGCCGCCAAACCGCAATTTTACAAACCACCCTTTGCTACGCTCATCAAAGCGAATCATCCATTGGAACGAATCAGCACCAATTTTAAAGGACCTATACCTTCTGTTACTCGAAACCGGTATCTACTTACTATCGTCGACGAGCTTTTTTCGTTTTCATTTCCCTGTGCAGATGCATGTGTATCTACCGTTATTAAATGTGTGTGAGTTACTTTATTTGCTTGGTGTTCTTGCATATCTCAGCTTGTCAGCTTTTACGGTTAGAAGAAAGACGTTCCGATATACACGGCAAACAGTCTCCAGCACTGGACGACCATTCTCGGCTATGATACCGTTGGCCAGACGCCTTATCAAGACTGATTAATCCACAATGACAGCCGGTAGAAGATACAGTTATTGCTTCCATTTCTATCGAACCGGAAGTTTGCATCGTACTCACTGCATCCATTCAAGCCCTTTCGGTTACGTCACCAATGGCCCGTGACGTAACCAGCTGTGACCCCGTGCTGCAACAAGTATTACAGTACCATAGAACAAGCTGGCCATCGTCAGTGACACGCGACATTCTGTCCTTATTCCATCGACGATTGTCCCCATCGGAAGCCTTCTTAGTAAACCCGTTATAATACCAGCCAAGCTGCAAATGCGAATGTGAAAGCTATTTCATTTTGGAAAACTGGCATCAACCGCATGAAAGCCTTGGCGCGAAGTTATGCATACTCGGTAGCATCTACATATTGATTTTGCTGGACCAGTTAACAGTCCGCACTACCTTACAGTAAATAGCTGGAGATAATCTTGATGGAGTACATCACTCCTCGTTCCACAGTCTTGCAGCTCAATCGCATCTTCAGTCACTTCGGCACGGCAGGTAACCTCTGTGCACTTAGCTCGGCGGAATTCGCTCTGTTTTGCAATCGACTTGGCATTCACCACGTTAGTTCGCCACCATTCCATCGTCAATCTAACGGCCAAGTCGAAGGTTTTGTCGACAGTTTCAAACGAGCATTTCAAAAACTTAATGGTGAGGGAACGTCATCGGGTATTATTGAGACCTTAAGCTACTGTGCGACAGCTAACCCAACTGTGCCAAACAACAACTCACCTGTATAAGCGCTTTTTGGGCGTCCGTTTACCCATAAATGTGTTATGCCCACCTCTCCCGCACCCCCATTAAAGGATCACACAAATGGGGCGTCAGTTCAACCGCCATCAGGGTGTCGTTCACAGCTGTAAGCCTGGTGATTCATTTTAGCAAGGGACTGTCGTAGCGGTGGGAAGAAATGGACTCGTAGTCACATCATGCGCCGCATGGGTAACGTCATATACGAAGTCGACATACAGTCTTCCACATGGGTCCGTCACGCGAATCAAGTTAGGTATGCTACACTGGCTACATTAGATAACTCGATTCTTCTGGACATATTGTTGGATACCTTTGAGCTACCACCCACACATCTGTCCCTTGTACAAACAACCCCCATTCGAATCCGTATGCATTCCGTAGCCAAAAGTTCGATTGTTGATGCGGAAACTGGGGACAGTTCAACATGATCGGTTCGTAGTCCCCAAACTCCTTCACGACCTTGGTTCCGCAGATACCAAGATCCTGGTCGGTGTACAGAGTTCCTTAATGAATATCCGTTAACACTGTCTCAATATTATGTATATAGTTCTGTTTAACAAAGACTGCGAGCGCTTTCAGCTCTGGATAATGACCGAGGATCAATTCAATTGTTTCATCTTTGTGGCTGGTCTTCATTTGCCACGTGGTGTAGACGTTGGGACCTGACTACTGAGTCTAATTGAACAGGATCCAGAGTTGAGGCCTCAGATGCCCGTTACCGAACACCAGCATCTTATCAATCTCAAGGCTGATGCTGCAACGATTGGACATTCCACTTCTCTCAGTCTGACATGGTATGCAAAGTTCTTCCAAAAGGCAGTCAGTTTCCAAACGAACCCCAAGAACAACACCCACATCGTGTTGAATTGTGATGAATCGCACTATTTACGCCACTGTCCCTACCGGAACCACAGGTGCAGTAAGCGCAGTCGATAGGGCCGTAGAGAAGGGAAAAGTTCTGGAGCTCGCGTAAATTTCGACCCGATAAAAGGACGTAGACGGAGACCATGACCACCACATTCAGGATGGAATCACCCGGCAAACGAAAATTCGTCACGGTGTGTATCATTGTCACACTCTGGGACACCTCCGAATCAGAGGTCAGCAGATCTTAAATTAGCATGCTCACTACCTCAAAGACAGCTTTCTCAAGGATTAGTTGTCTGTAGGCCAGCTGATCCTAATAATCGAACATTACATCGATTGGATGCATGTATCACGTTGTTAGGCGGAAATCCACGCATACCGCTTTGCCGCTCGCAGTTAGGCACTACTACTGCCGAGAAGCCTATCCCGCACAAAATTAGCCAAAAGTTCGAAGCGCTTGCCGGTCGTGCATATAGGTGAGCTCTGATTGGTCGAAAGCCTGAAACCAACAGCCAACCAGTATTCGAAGAATGCCGGTTACCAATGGCGCATCCAGAAGGCATCAGAAATTCTAGAATGTGTTCGTGACATACACTTTATATACGATACACTCTACAAGTGCTCTTGACCTGAGTTTGGGCATTAATATACGTTGTGCATTTTTGGTGTTTGTTTTGAACGAGAATGCTGGATTTGGAGTTTCAGACCAAGTACTACGCTGAGGAAAATCCCGTTATTACACAAGTGCGGGCTGCGGACTAAACGATGGCATTCCCTGATTGGGCGGAATGTTGGTCAATCTTGGTCGAGCATCTATAGCTCGACGCACGAAGATTTTAGCGCCACCTTGCGACACTTTCTGAGATAACCCTATGAAGACGGTTGTAACAATCTCCTTTTGTCTCCATAACGGGTTGTCTCAAACTGCCATGCCTTTTGTCATGCCATAGTGGGTGGACCAGGAAGCAGGGAATCGACACATAAGTTGCACTGACGTCAGCAAGCCACAACAGGCAGACTGTTACCGCTTCCCTGTATGGGTACCTAGGGACTGAACTCACCAATGGTTAATGACGCTGGAAGAAATCGCCCAATCGCGCAGTCGGTGGCCCTTGGGCATCAAAGCTATCCCATTCAATATGTAGCTACCCAGTCCTCGAACCGACCAAACATGCAATCGCCCCCAAGGCTTGGCCTTATGTCCCACATACTCCCACTCCCCGGTAGCCGAAACTGTAGCAACTGGAACCACTGTACCTGTGGCACATGATTTATCGCTGATAAATTGATTCATTGATTAAATTTAGTTGAAGCCGCTTCGGAAAGGCTACTGATTCTCCGGGCCAGAGATGGTAGCTGCAGATTGGATTCCCAGGCAGCCAATCGTCAACAACTTTGCACACACAGCGGAGTGTTCCATATTAAATTCGGTCTCAGGCATAAAAATGGTGATCAGCACGTTAACGGGATCTCTTTGCCTCACATCGATATAGTCAATTAAGTGGTCGTAGCGCTCTATATGGCTCGTGATGGCTGTTGTTATAGCGGGAATTTACTGACTGGAAGGTCTATGGTTGGAATCCGACATCTACCTCTCGACTTCCTCTGCCTAGACCTGGGTAACCTGGCAGTATCTCAGCCCTCGTGCTTCCTTTGGATGGCAGCTAGACACCGGAAACATGTCATAGCTGAACGATTCTTCTTATTATTAGGTAGTCACATCTGCATCTCAGATCATTCCATACAGTAAGTGGTGTCCGTCTCACATTTCTTCACCTGTTGGTTATTGAATGGTACAGCGCCGCAGTATTCTTCCGCCGTTTTTCTCTGTGGCAACATGTGAGAGCTAGCAGTTGCACGCGGTGTTCGGCGGGCATGCGATTAGCAGTCAAACAGGGGTTCACTGCATACATTTGGAACGGTATTCTCTCTATCTCATATTCTAATGCGGCTGTGAGGCTATAAACATCAGCTGTAACCATTAAGCTCCTCTTCTCAGTTATAAAACACCATAAATGGGACTACTGACCTTTAAAGGTTGTACTAAACTACTCTAAAATGCGGTTTTTACTACGGTTTTACTAATACTGTTGCAGATGGTTGTCAGTGGAAATGAAACATTGAGTGTTCTTGAAATGCGAGGACCACTTCAGGATGAACCGGACAACCAGCCTTTGGTATCCAAAGGGAAGAAACGTCCGGCTACTGTGGAGTCTCCACAACCAGTAAGTGCCACTTTCTAAGTATCCCTCTGGGGCGCTTGTCGGTATACTAAGAAACTGAAAACTTAATGAGACCGGATTGTGTCCTTATGCCGGTAGAATATTTACTTGATATTCCTTTTCAACTTAGGGAAAACTTCGATGATAGACAGCGTACATCTTACGAAATTTAGATTTACCCGTTCTCCAGAGCGCGTCACTACTGCTTTTCTAATATGTAACCGTCCCATGCTTATCTGAATGTTCCCCTCTCTTTCGTTTTCTGAATTGATGCTTCTGTTCTAGTTATCTCTTTTAATTTTGTCTACAAGGATACGAAGTTGAATACAGCTTCGACGAAAACACAACGCAAACGGATAAAACGCAAGCAGAAGCTGGCCGAAAAGCTGGACTTCAAAGCCAAGCGACCCAAACGAGATGACCAGGTAAGTCAGCATCGTTTGGGCTATTTGCACTTTCCCTTTTTCCACCTACGACTTCTTTTTGCTTCTTTTCTACGCGTTGAGTGAACTCAGCCACAATTAGCACTTGTCAAGTGGTGGACTGTTTGTGAAAGTCGTCAGAACAAGGAGCCTGGGGAACAGAACCAGCTTTCTTTGCTTGCCTACAAGGGTCCACGGGTAGAGAGGGTTACTGGAGCCAACAGGCTCACTCCTTTTCTATACTCATGAACACTTACATGTAACTTCGAACTGTACTCTACTTTCTATAAAAATCCTCCATGTATTTAGTCCGACCGTAGTCACGAAAACCAAACCATACTTTGTTCGTTTTGCCCCTTGTTCTGACAGTGTGTATCGTTGCAAGGTTGAGCTTCTGGTTCTGGGATAAATCGGTCGTTGCTTGCTGCCCGAACTGGCGTAGTCACCACCCATAGCTCATGAGAATATGAGAGTCAATGACGGATCCGTAACCAGGGGTACCAGCAGCGCGCCGTGTGACTCAGAAAAAGACTACACCTCTTTATTTTCCGGGAGAACACTACTCTTTTTAATTCAAAACCGGCGAAGACGCTTTGTGGCCCATTCTACCTACCTGATGTCTGCATGAACAGACCACCTTTTCAACCCTAGCTAAGCCCCATCGTTGAAATGAGTGTTTTATGGGTTGTTACGTTTGTTTGCTTTTTTATTCACGGTTTTAGTAAGGTTCTGATTCTTTTCTGCCCCGGTTGTAAGTTAATTCAACTTCCCGTACTTCATTAGTTGTGTTTTCTGTAAGTTGGGTGCAACAAGACTGTTTCACCATCAGCGGTGCCAATCAGGTAAAGGGGTCAAACTTTGGAACCTACGACCTTTAATCCAACACATAAGCCTCGTGTTTCTTCTGTTCCGGGTGCGCCGAACACGCATTTGTGAAGGGTACCACCTAATGGGATAAAACTTTTCAAAACCAGCTGTTTCGTCCTCACTGCGTGCATCGTCGCTGCTTGTGCTAGTGGTTGTATCGTATCATAATATACTCTCTACAGATGCTACTCGAAACGCATAATCTGTTGAACACGGATAACAGCTATGCAGAAAAGTAACCTTGTCAAATGTAATCAAAAACGCTACAGATGCTCACGTTCTCTACATCAACCAAACTGGTGCTGCCACCACTACTCCAGATCAGAGGGATATAAATTGGTGGAGCGTCTTACGTAGTTTGGAATTTGTACAGATTCCGACTATAATGTGACAGATGAGGTCAATTAACGACTCCTTAGGCTTACTTCGCGTTCGCTAATTTGAGAGACCAATGGCGTCAAAATGGTGTATCACTGGTTCTCGTGGGGAAAAAATCTCCTAGCTGTAACACCCTTCCGGTGCCTAGCTGCCATGCTACCCGAAGGAAGCACGAGGGCTTAGATACTGCCAGGTTGCCCAAGCCTCGATAGGGGAAGTCGAGAGGCAGAGGTCGGGTTCGAACCACGAACCTTCTGGTCAGTAAACTCGCGCTCTAACCACTTGATCCATCTCGCCTCCTCATGGGATATGTGTATCAAGCTACAGTGCGGGCTGTTTTGTTGTATGACTGTGAGACTCGATCTGTCTGAGCAGCGAAACTGAAACGTATTCAGGTATTCGACAATCATTGTCTCAGAACCATAGCTCATGTGGGTTGGTATCCGTGTCTTTAACGAGGCAATTAGAAAACGAGTTTTCGGTTGTGCAATGGGATTTCGATTGAAGCAGCAGAAGATGCGCCAGTTAGGTCATGCATTGCGTGTGTCGTACCATCGTTTGTCAAAGTCAGTGCTCTTTTCCGTGACCAATTCAGAGTGGTAGAAGCAAAGAGTCGGCCAACCCTTGACCTGACAGAGGGTTATGAAAGAGATTACGAAAGGTTTGGGTACTGTCGGTGCTACTCACCTTCCAGGATAGAAACCGCGTGATCCCCACTGCGCCTGGTTGGAGACGTCGTAAGATGTGGCTACTAATCGATGTCAATGGCGTTCCTGTTGTCAGTTTTTATCCAGATTGCCTCAACGAGTATCTGGAGATGAAGGCATCAGGTATTGGTTTTACTAGGCCAGCACTAATTTTTCCCCGTCTACTTTTATTCTTCTCTTCACAGTAATGCTTTCAGTTAGATCATGGTTGTACGGCAGCGAAGCATTACTGTGGAACATTGATGTTGCGCGGAAGGTGACGAGTATCATAGTCCTAATGTTATAGTGCGCAGCTACCAAGCACAAATTCTGGGGTCAGAATCTCCCTAGAGTTTCCTGAAGTTCTCACTGCTGAGATTTATAGTCCGTGTGGAAGGGCTACACTGTGCTTCTTATTTTCAAAAATATGGGTCGAATTCACTTTCGGGATGAAATCTCAATTGAACTTTTATGATCTCATACTACCAACCAACCTTAGTCGCCGTAAACGGTGCAGTTATAATGCTCCGTTTTTTTTTTGAAGGAACCCCCTGTCTCTGCAAAAATTATTCTTCCAAAAACCAAGGGTTATGTATCGTTATTAGATACTGAAGAAAAGAGGCTATCTGCGGCGAAGGCCCGACTTGGTAAGTCCCGTTTTTCGATTCCTTCGTTTGTAGTTGTGCTAATCATCCAGGACGCTACTTATCACTTACTACGTGTCACAGTTTGTTTCGTTTGATATCCACTCTTCATTGTCTGCAAGGTTTGCTCCGTTTGAAGCCCTTGATACCGGTTCTCTCTTTAAGTGGGATGTATCGTTTTTCATTGCCGCAAAAATTTATCCTACTAGGGCGTTTCTTGTGGGATAAGTGCTGTATTTCCAATGGATTCTGCTTATCTTTTGAAATGTATCGAAGTGTTCGAGATAGTATTTTCGGGGTCGGTTTGGCGTGCACGTTTAGTACGTCGATGGCGGAGAACACTGGTCATGGTTTGTGTTTTATTCTACTTGATCCCTGTTCTGGACATATCGAGACACCTGAGTGATGCCAGTGAAGCAAGCTGGCTCAATGTTTTTATGCTCACTTTCTTGAAGTATGTGGTGAGAATGCAAGCTTCTCATTGTGTTAGACACAGCACGCAGGTTGCTCTACCACATTACAGCCATAGGTTGTTACAATCGTTTCCCATAAGTTTCCCACAATATGGATCATATCCCCATGAAGATGGTTTCTCATCTGTTGTGTATTCTTGTTGGAATGGATGGATACTCCCTCATAGGAATCATCCAACCGTGCAGCGGACGTCATCCTGGCAAAGTACTTGTGGGTTACCATGTGAATCACAACCTTAGTTCCCCCTATCAATACCTGTTTAAGTTTCCACTGGTTCGCAATTGGCCGGAAGTTAACGGTCAGGTATAGGAACATCCGTAACCTTGTCCTTAGTATAAAGAATCCGTCTTCTCCATCGATTTTAAAGTCTTCACCGTCTTCAATATTGGCAATGATTGGCAATAATAATTGGGGTGATGAATCGTGGTGCCGTTGTGTAGTACATCGTTGCCGGCAACATTTTAGCTCAACCTACACTGGCCTTTGGTCACACATTGTAAACGGTCCTGATAATTATGCACTTGCTTTTATCTTCAATGGCAAACGTACACGAAGCTTGGCTGAATCACCATTGCTGCATGACTTCTTGGGACTGACCCATTAGGAACTCTGCGGGTGCGATTACAACTGTATCGTTACTGATCGAATAAAGCCAGAGGGATAGGGAGTTTAATAGGGATGGTGAATGATTAGGTGAGAGTAAGGTGATAACAAGAAGTTGGCTTGCAACTGGTTATGCTGTTGATCGTACAGTAGCATGTTGACTCCAACTGTTTGGGCTTGGGCAACCTGACAGTATTCCAGCTCTCATGCTTCCTTTGGGTGGCATGGCAGCTAGGAAGGGTTCTATAGCTGAAAGATTTCGATTTGATTCTCATAAGTAGCTTAGAAAACTGGGTTGACCAAATTACGGATTCCGCGAATGCTGATGCTTTGTGACTCGACGAGTCGACAACCCCCATAGACAGTGGGCATAGAATTCACAGCCGTCACGGCAGCCAGTACGCAAATCCGAAGGACAATCAACTGCACTACCGTCTGACACCACCAAGCTCTCAGCTTCCTTTGGGTGGCATGGCAGCTAGGAAGGGTTCTATAGCTGAAAGATTTCGATTTGATTCTCATAAGTAGCTTAGAAAACTGGGTTGACCAAATTACGGATTCCGCGAATGCTGATGCTTTGTGACTCGACGAGTCGACAACCCCCATAGACAGTGGGCATAGAATTCACAGCCGTCACGGCAGCCAGTACGCAAATCCGAAGGACAATCAACTGCACTACCGTCTGACACCACCTGTCTCAACTTCGACTAACTTTTAAGACTGGCTCTAGTGCCGCTCATCCGTCGTCTCGTGAATGCCCTGACCTCTGCATCACTCTTCTGTCGGGCTCGCTCCGTGTGAGAACTTTTGAACCTCTTATTGCAACGTTTATCCAGCAAGGCTTAAAGACGTGGCTATTTCGCGGTGCAGGACGTTTGGCGTTGATAACTGAAGTTAGCAGTAATAGGATGACCTGCAAGCAAAACAAAGTTACAGATCAGCTGGCAAGTAAGGTGCAATACACTGCATCGCTTGGGAAAATCACCAAAGTCACCCAAAGCACCAGTAATGAGACGACGGTTCAAGCAAGAGAACGTGTGTGAATGCCACTTTACTGCTGAGATGATCGATTGTTTGTTTGCTCTCCCGACCTCAATGTACAAAACGCTTTGGGTACTGATATTCCAAATACCTGACTTCGCTGAGCGATAAAATCATCAGGGAAGCTCCACCGTTCACCGCATTTAACCGGATCTTTGAGACTACTTTGAAGACCACATTTATCAATGAGATTTTTGTGAGCCAAGTGCTCGAAAACAACACTGTATCTTCCTAGTTGAGGCGAAATTGCGAATCAGGTCATCATGGTCACAGGATCTCACTTATCAACTCAATGCAGATGCACAGTTCGTAAGGAGATAATTTCCCTCATTTAAGAGCCTCTCTCAGAGGGATCGTTTTTACCTTCTTCAAGAGCGTTTTATACGGAGGGATTACTGTATCAGGTTGATAGAATGCCATCAATCCTAGGGTGGCTCCACCTTTCACGGACTTTGGTGTTCTCGAGTCGGGTACAATCACTCACCCACATGTAACTCTCGCAGAGCCTCCGTTCGTTTGAATTAACTAAATATGATGAGGGATTTGACGTGCCGCCTGACATGCCCCTTTATAGACGGATAATCAGTTTAGGTACAGGGCTTAACTCTTGCATTCAATCTCGTTCTCCACTGCCGCTATCGTTGGGTCGGACCCGATCTACCGGACATTGCTACTTGTCTCAGCAGATAGATTGTCTCTCAGATAGATTAAAACCCCAATTCACACTGCAATAGCTTGAGTGGTAGGCTTGAATTCACCAAACCAAGACTGGTTAAAGGTCTGTCATTGATTGCTTAAACTATATCACCACCAGTAAACTGGGCTAGCCTGTCACATTAGGAACGAAGTTCATGTGAATCCGGTCCTTTTATTACTCCAAGTCACTTCTGACGTGAACCATATTTTCTCCTGAGGAAGCCTTGACGAAGATCATTCCTCCCCAACGCCATATTTGTTTGCTGTTTAGGAATGAGTCATTTCCTTATCATAACAGTGCTGAAAGCCTCTACTGGTTGTTTCCCACAGCTGAAATGTACACGAACGTCTTGAAGATTCAGCCGATTCCGCGACCTTGCCCCCCTGGACTTTTGAGAGACTTATGTCCCCTCGCAATCAGTATTCGGATTCCGACGAAGAATGGGGCTGGGTAATTCGTTGTCCCTTTGCTTGCGGTTCTTCTGCTTGTGATTTTTTATTCGAATGCACTCTTGGTTTATCCATTAGCCGTGAGAATGCACGATGACTACGAAACTTTATTAGTTTTTAATCACTGTTTTATCGATGCCATCTTGTTGGCCTGTGTGTCGACGGTAGGGGTCTGTAGGACAGGACTGGCCATGTATAGCGATCATTGCTCACACCAGTCTAGGGAAAATACTGTTGAATAAAGGCGATAGTTTCATAGCGGAATCCTGGAATGTATTGTTGTCATTTTATACTGCTAGTGGCGCACTGAATGCACTGCTAGAGTGCTTTTGTTCGTCCGGTTTAGTCGTGTATTTTAGGATTTCTGATCATTACTGTGGCCTATTCACGGACTCCAATCCAGGTAACGTGACTGATTGGTTTAATCTTTAACTCTCTGCTGCCAGTTCAATGACTTAGAACATCTGAATTCTCAAGCAACATACGGTTGAATTTCGCTTATCGTAATGCCTATATATGACTTGGAACTGCTAGATCGTTGAATCTACCGATAAAGGAGTGGACTTGGTCTTGCTGTTATAGTTTGCGTAACTCAACCACCTGTTGAGCTATATTGGGAACTTTACTATGACAGTCCCATAATCTCCCATGCCAATTTATTAGATAGCTGTCCGGTGAACACAGTATCCAGGTTAAGGGTTGGATCTCATAAAAAACTACGATTGTGGTAACATGTCTGCACCAATTCACTGCCTTGCGCTTAGGTTTTGGGGTTAAATGCTTTGGCTGCTCTGTGACATTTCGATCCCACTACATTGCCCGAGGTCTCCATTCGCCTTGCATCATCCATAGCCGTAATGTGTGTTGTAGTAGTCTTGGGTACCTCAATTTCAATCCCCAAATCCTTAAGCTTGATTCATTTGGCTACTTTCAATATTCACATCGTGAAACAGGCAGGAGATTGGCCGTTGCTACTCTCACGCTTGATTCCCTCTACATTGATGTTTTTGTTTTTTAAGCGGTGATTTAGAACACGAGTCATTCTTTCCTCACTTCCTGATTGCTCACCTCTGGTTACGCAGAGGCCTCTGCGGTTGGGTATGCAATCGTCTGTATCGTGTAAAACCACTGTACATAAGCATATGTGTTTGAGCGAATACCTGTTCATAGTTGTTTCCGTTCAGTCTATCCAGAAAAGTTTTTGGAAAAGCTTCGCGCCATTTTGCCCGGACCACCGGTCTGTAATAGAAATATGGGCTACAAATACGGATAATTCATTCTGGAAAGCATATGAGCATATTTCGGGTAGCACGGTGGATAAAGCCGTGGGACTCCACACCGCTTTACTCCACCGTACTGGTGATATGTCGATCGTCGACGAAACGTTTGCAACGAAATTTCCAAGTTCTCAAACGACTCGACCATCAACATTATTTTCCTGAACGGTTCGAGTTGGGCGACCGAACTAGAGTCTTGTATGTGTTTCAATAGATGCCCAAAATTACTTCGTTATCACGTAATACAGTTGTCCAACCCGCCCAAGCTTATTCGTCGTTTTACTCCCTGTTGCGCTGTGTTCGCACAGCTATGCATTTTTACAGTTTCGGAACCAAGTTGAAATGGATGCAGCTCAGAAACTACTCACCACTAAATCTTTGGGCCCCAAGCCTCTGCAGGTCACCGTAGCCTCTCCAGCCTGTCGATCGAATGCCGAAGATTGGCATGGACCAGAAGCCCGAACAATGAGTGATTTTGATTGGAACACATTATTCGTGACCCGTTTGCCCCGTGCAACAACTCGATTAGATTTGGGTCAGGTGTTTCGAAAAGCACGTGGCATCCGTTTGTCCCTTTTCGACGACGGTTCGTGCAAAGGGTGAGTGTTAGCTGATCTTCGTATCGCCTGTCAAGTAAAAGCTGCAGTTAATTTGTTTTTGCACCGATGTCATCCGTAGAGATATTATCGGGTAGAAACACTTATATCTGTATGTGTTCATACTTAGCCATCGGACAGACCACCGATCTTTCTCCTAAAGAGCTTGATAAAGCGCACTGTGACTGCTTTTCAAACCACTCAAATCCTAAGCGAATCCTAAGCAAACGGAGGATTCATTTTCATTAGCTGTGTTTTGTTGCCAGTGTCTTCTTCTTTGCTTCCGATGCAATTCCCGGGCTTCCCAGTTAAGTTTTTAATCCATATTTTGATTTTCGCTGGAACGCAGGTTTCTCCAACTCCCATATTTATTCGATGTAGATGCAGTTTTTGTTTGTATTGGGCATACATATGCTTTCAGGATTTGCCAGATTCATGTTGAAGTGCTAATCAGCAAAAACTAATCATATGAGGTCTTTCATCCTTACTGAGGCTCGAGATGGATGTTAAGGCATCGACCTTTTGGCTAATGGTCTCGCGTTACTACTCACAGGATTACACGTCTGCCACTGGTTTCAAGCGGTTGATGATCACTCGAGGTTAAACATTAGAAAACAAAGCCCGCATGTAACCAAATGAGCGACACAATGCGACGGGAACATAACTCATCACCTAAGTTTTACCAACCACTTCAAACTTGGAAGGGCTGGATAGGTTTTTTCCAAAAACAATGAATGAATGAATGAAATGAAAGGATGCTGGCGTTTAATAGACTAAATTCGTTAGGGCATTACCGTTGCTACCCACAAGCATCTACAAGCAGTAGAAAACAGTGCAGTACTCAAAGAACCGTTGCGACCATTATCGGTTGACTTCGCACTTCTTTATAGCAATAATATACAAAGCTACCAAAGAGATACAGACATTTTCTATGCCTGGGCATTTGGCCAGCATTTATTATCTCACCATACAATCCACCGTATAAAACAAACGCTCGTGTAAATAATCAGTTTCCATGAAAATAGTGAAGGTGAAGTAGAGAGGTTTAGAATACATTCGAATGGCGTGCAGTAATCTGATGTTTAGCTATCAAAGATATGATTAAACTCGAGAAGAGGCAGCCGAAACACCCAGGCTGAGGATGATATAAGTGCTCTAAAGAAACATTCTAAGGTGAATCCGTTGTGCGATCAAAAAGTAGATTTCCGAGTTTCATGAGGCGCTAGACCAAGTGAAGACCAGGTGAAGTGTGCTTTGCATACATACACAAGGGTGGGGCGGTGGTCTGTCGAACTCAGGGTACTTTGGTTAGGCAGTCTTCACCGATGCTTGGAAATTCGTTTTTCACTGCACTGTTTGTCTGTACACTGCAGCCCGACACCCACATTGATGCGGGGTTCTGAGAGCGTCGAAGCTGTCACTCGTGGACAACGGCCCTGTCGATACGGAAAAAGCAAATAGAAGCAAACGATCAGATGAACATATGTGAGCAAATGGAAGAACAAACAGTCTATTAAAGACTGAGGGGCTCTTGCGTTGATGTCTCCCACATACGACGAAATACTGTTAAAATGCTTTGGAAGTGAGCGATCGCTCAGAGTCTTCAAAGTACACTGGAAGTTTGAATTGAGGTCTATGTTCCACGTCATGCAGAATTCTTTCGAAGTGCCATTCAGTCCAGTTCCAATCCAGCAACGTAGTTCTGGTCTGGCGATAAGTGCACTACAGAGTAAAACAAAATACAGAGCGTGGATTGGCTTTGTCTTAGTACAGAGTAATCCCCATACTAGGACGTTGTCTTTTACCTTTTTGAGTTTTCATCCGGACTCAACAAGGTGATATATATTGAATAAGCTGTCATTTGTTGGAATCCGTAGACAGGTATGATCGATATAGCACGTAACAGACGAGCTAATTTCACAATATCGGAGCCATATCGGGCACGCTGAAAATTTCCGATGTTGAATCAGTTTAGACCCGGGATTTAACATATACAGGATTAGGAAGAAACTGAAGATCTAAAGTTGAACAGAACTAATTTTTAAATCCCGCGTAGCTGTATTTCCGTTGAGTGGAGGCAAATGCGATCAGGAACAAATATTAAGAATGGTACCCTCAGTGAAGACATCAGAAGCATGAAGTATTGTTTTTCGACCGGCTAACGGGCCCTAAGTTTTGTTGGCTGTGATGCTCTAGCCAAGTAGAGCTATGCCCCCTTAGTACGTCGCATTCCTCGTCCTTTTTCCTTATGTTTATCCATCAACTGGGGTAGTTCGATATTTGGCCTACGCAGCATTTCCGTTATAATCAGTTGATTTGCCTGTCTGGAAATGACTGAGATTCATGGTATACAATAGACTTGTGAATCACTGAATCGTGATTCTCACAGTCGCGAGACCCGGGTAGGTACTCACACGCACCGTTCAACTGGGCGAATGGGCGTGGGAGGAGGATGTGCCTGCCAAGATATTCTTTACAGGTTTTACAAATTTGGACAATTGGTAATCATTATGAAGCCGACAAAGAGAAGCAGGCACTAACACTTTCTTCCTCCTTCAAAAGGTGATCTTGCGAGTTAGGGAAGGGCAGGATCACCAGAAACTGGAATTTCGAGATCGTTCATCCGTTTATGGAACCACCGCGTCTTATGCTTTGGTTAAATGCTTTCACCAGAAATTCAGGTGGTTTGACTGATAGGATACATCGTGCCGGTCATTAAGCCTGTACTCCGCAAGTTTCTCGCGTCACGCAGGTCCGTTACATATATTTTGTCTTAAGGTCCATTTTTACCTGTAAATTCCCACATTATCGCGAAGACAATGCACAATATATGTGTTACCTCATTCATGCTGAATATGGTTCGGATATTGTATGTTATGTCTTGAATCTGTTTGAAAATTGATCCAAACTCCCGGTTATAAATTCCGATGTGTAACTTAGCGTCAGCGTATCCCTCCACAATCTTTATTCTTCATTGTGAATAATCAGCGGTTCGCATGGAGTAAGTAGGTAAGGTAGTTTGAAACGTAGATATCTCGTTTTAGCTCGCGTCTACTTGTGCACACTCCACTCGTTCGTAACAACACATGCTCGATTGTGGTCTCACCTGAGGACCACCACTCCTATTTTTCCATTACGGAGCAGTTTTCTTCTGCTGGACATGTGCGTGATTTCAAGAAGGTGTTTGCACGCTACTGGTATCACAGTCCGGAACTCCTCTTTTATAAGTGTAGTAAATCACGTGAATGTCGTGGTATTCCCCGCAATCTCTTTTGGACTCAGCGGTGGACATGTGGGTTAGGCAGATCCTGTATCCAAAGACCAGGTTAACGGCTTCTGATATCCTTCGCGCTATCTTACAGGGTTCCTTTGTTTGTGCAAGGGCCATAGTGGATGGTCCCTCGAACGATTGTTGGTGGAATCTGGGGCTCGGACATGTTTGCAAACAGGACATCTACAAAGCCAATCCGCGTTCGCGCCGTCTGCCTCAGTACGGTGACACTGCATTTTGATGTGGCCCACAACTGAAACCGCTACGAAATGCTTCTCAGCTTTTCATTATAGGGATACTAAGATGCAACCAAAATCTTATCTAAACCTAATGTGCTCTATAACGCGAACCCTCATAAATATACTCAGCTTGGCGCCATTTCGGTGCGTAGCTGTCATGTAACCTTAAAAAAGCCTAAGGGATTGTGGTATTTCTTCGCTGCCTACGCCATAAAAAGAGCTGTCAAAAAGATAAAGGACAGGATGGAATCAGGTACCTCTTGACCAACAGATCACATTTCAAATTTAGGATATCAAGTCCAGCAGCACGTGATTCAGATAGATTATAATCTACCCTTGTGTAACGACCGTTGTCCAGGATATTCACTAGAGTCTTGAGGATAAACCGACTCGGTGTGTTTCTTTTAGATGCGAATATGCCTCATTATACGTATCAGTTACCACTAGGCTCATTAATATACGTGTTTTGCAGAACCTGTACTCTGAAATATAAATCGCCGTCCGACGCTTTGCAAGCCTTCGAAACCCGGCACGGAACGTTCATTCGTGGTTCGCCGATTTATGTTAACTTTGCGCTGAATTCGAAGAAGGTTAGTCCGCAATGTTAACCGATTTTTCCTCTTGCATAGCTTCGTTACAAATCTTAGCTAAGTTCTTATAGTCTTTCCTTGTGTGCCAAATACCCAACTAAACCACTGGCTTAATTTCACAACCTAGCCTAGCTCCTGTGTGGACTTCCAATTGTGGTTTGTTTTGTGCTGGTTCCGTTCAAATTGATGACTGTAGCGCTAAGTCCAGGTGAATGAATGTCCCGGTTTATTTTCCGGCTAATACCCGGCATTGTAAATGTACGCGAGTTCTGCTTGACTGTCTCATACCACAAATATCCTGTAACCCCGTAGTACCGATATCGAGGTCAGTATTTTATAGCCATGGGTTACTTATCACGTATGTTTTCTAAGTGCCAGATACTGAGCTCACTACCCAGCATCGGTACGAATTCTGTCTTCTTCCGTGGCGAACCCACGGTGACCCACAGGCTGCCGCTAAAATGTAAGGCCGAAGTTTCTGGTCAGGTGAATGAACCTATGAACCTATTATGCTGGCCATTCTGATGTATATCATCAGATCATATTTGTCGGTACATTTTGTGCCTGAGAATCCAACGAAAGATGTCAGTCAGACATCATTGGTAATATGAATATCGCCAGTCAACCTGCCACTGGGTTTCACAGAGGCTACCAGTGTTGCATTCAGCGACCTAGCTTGGGTTAACCCTATCTGATAAATTCAACCTTGCAGGGTCATAAATGGGCTGACTTTGGCCTACTAATGATTACTTTGAACTTAGTGTTCTTCAGGCGTCTACGTTTAGGACTCCAGGAAAAGGCGAAATTGTCGAGATCAGCAGGGCCGCGTCATTCTTTTTCACATCAGGTCACGAATAAACCACACGAACAGAACTGGAAGAAAATATGCCACTTAAATATTCTTTTGTAAACCGCACGCCGCTACCGGATCCGATAGGCCACCACTTAAGATTCGTATGAAGCACATTACTGAGTACCATAGAATCCTCTTTTGTGGTAGACAATCGATTCAATTACTCTGCTCAACACTTGGCAATTTTTCCAAATCCTCCGAATTTCTCCGTTCTTGACAGCCCAAACCTTCACCACCTATTATGCCAATGGAGACGGAGGACCTTGTTTCATCGGAGGAACGTTCAGATGCGACAAAGTCAATCAAAAAGACAGTCGATCGAACTCCTATAAAATCACATTCCGACGAGTTTGTGATTGATAAGAAACCAGCTTCCGCCCAGTCACAGACGGCTGTGGCATACAAGTCAGACAAAAAGACAAGAAAAGGTGCCACAAACCTTCCACAGGGTGCTGATCCTAAGATTCTCGCCAAACATCAGTTGAAGCGAAAGGGTGCGGTGGCTTCAAAGTGCTCCGTCCCATCTCCTTTGGAACTTCTACTTCGTCCGCCTGCTTCTAAACCCAAGAGTGCGAAGAAATCAAAGAAGCTCACGAAACGGGGAAAACCGAGCAAACACCGCTAACTTCCAGGAATCGCGAATTGTGTACAGATGCATTTGTTTGTATCCATACAATAAAGGTTGATTACATAGTCTTTCCATTATCGAGCGAAGTGTCCCCCCAGCTTACCGATAAGCTTATCGCTAATCACTGGTTAAAATACTGAGATATCTTCGGTTGGATTTACATATTACCAAACAGTCTCACTTACTGTCGAGTGGTGTGTTGGGATCCAGTTGACATTTCCTACTAAGTCATTGAGACTTACTCGCTATCGACTGTTTCTGAGTGAATATTAGCGTAATACAATAAGGTTTCACAATAAGGTTTCCCTTTGTTGGGAGCCAGGCTCATCCAATTCAGTTGTTCTGATTCACGGTTCCTTCCATGTACTTGACCCAACAAGGGTTGAGCTGACTGTCAATACTTGTGTTAAGCTGCTTGGAGAAAGTGTTCTCTCATCGCCTCTTTGTTTCATTTTCAAAACTGACATTCCACATTTAAAGTGGAATGCAGATCGTTATTGGGTGAGTCCAGAAGCCTGAGTATGAAGAGCGTGAATTTCACGAAGTGCTGGAGCATATCCTGTTACATAAGCTTGTAACAGAATCGAACATATATATATATATATATATATATATTGGTTGTCAGGTTTACTGGTCCTGAGTGTCGAATGTCCATCTTGACGTGTATTTATTTGTTTTTCTGAACCACTTTAGTTTATAGGATTTGCAACATAGAGATAGAATTATCCGTTACGACGTTGCTGACAAGGTTGAATAAAATGCACCCACTTCTGGGGCTCATCGCGTCCTCTAATTTTGAATTTGAACGTACGTAGAGCTGAGTGCTCATATGTAAATTAAAGTGTTCCCAACAGGAGGCTTGCACAGACTTCTCGCTTATGATATTCTCCAGCTAGAAGTCTTTTGCAAAGGCCACCTCATGTTTCAGTCGGGAGTATGATCAAGGATTGCTTTTGCGGCATCCAACGATGTATTCAGGCCGGAGGTCTGATTAGGATATATGGGGAAGGTATGGTGATGCAACCAAATACCACGCGTTTTGTGCCAGGTCGGATGCATGTTACACAAAGTTACAACTTTGGCTTAAGTGTCAATGACAGGTAGCAAACGGTCGAATAGGAAATGTTGGTGATGCATTCCTGCATAATGCATGAGATTGCNCTTTTCTTGAATGAGTGACAAATTAGATTCCCTTTGTACCGCTTGAGTGAATGAACTTATAAAATACCCAACCTCATTATTTGCTGATCTTATTTGGCTAACTGCCTGTCACGGCAACAACTCGAGTAAGCGTAACGGAGCGTACAATCGTCATTGATGGGAGATGGAGTTTCTCCTATAGACCTTCCATAAGGCTTCAGCAAAATCCGGAGTAATGGTAGAGGGATAAAATCCGGCTCGATCCGTGGTGTTAGGCCTTTTTCACGGTGGGGAGGGGACAACTACAGTTTTCGCCCATTCACCTGACCTAAGACTTTGTCAGTCAACATATTTGTTCGGCCGAATAAAGACTGACTGAGAGGGCATAAACTATGCAGGAATCGTTGACGTGGGTTCGGTCACTGCACAAATCTGGCAAAACCTAGCAACGAGGCGTTCAGTAATACTCACACGTTCATGCGATTACAAACTGGATTTGCTCCTCAACCATTTCGCGTATAATCCAGTGTTTTCTAGAATGAGTAAACAAGCCTTGTTAAAATGGTTGTACAGTGGCTTCCCATCAAACTTTGTTCGGCAACGAAGTTTCAGTTAGCTTTACATACTGCTGAGCGAACATGAAGACGTGTGAGCTCTCTAGAGAACGAGCTGGGTCAACAAGCAACAGCCTACAAGCACACCCAAGTTAATAATATTTCATCATATTCCCAGCAGCTTATACTATTCCTCATTGGGCTTCTTTGCAGACAAAATCATTTGTCAGGTTTCATACGATGTGATAAAAGAACGAAACGAAAGTGGAGTAAACCAGCAGTCACAGACGGTGTCCAAAATCTGTACAGATATACCATGATTTGAAGAATTGTGATTCCTGCAAGTTTATAGACGGACAGGACACTAACAAGATAACGCGGCTGTTCACACCGCTCATTTACTCCATTGTTAGCTTCTGTTCTGTTGGGACAACACATTGGACCGGACGGCTTACAGTCCGAATGCCATCCTGGTTGAGAACGTTTGGAGCGCACGGAGTATACGGGGATGCAAGCCATGCGACTCCAAAACTTGGTTGCTGCGTACACTTAAACGGCATTGGTGAAACGTCTAAATCCTTTATGTAGGTGTACATTACAGTAATTGTAAACAGCCTACGGTGGTGACCGGAAGATGTTGGAACCTATCAATGTGGGTGATAAAATGAGATAGTCCGTTTTGCACTTTTTAACGCCTTTACTTCACTTCCCTCGGACTACACTCTTAAATTGTATGTTCGTTTTTTCAACATTAATCGTCACCTTCAGACCGAGCATACATTTTATCCACTAGCGGAGAAATTATGGCGAGCACCGCAATTTCTCTCGGAGTTTCACATTAATGTGACTAACCACAGGTATTTCATTTCTCATGTTGAGGCTAATCGGTGTTATCCATGAACCATCGTTGTGGGAATTTAAAGTTGTTGTAAAGTCAAGGCGTTCTAGAGGGAACCCCGTGTACGACAGTCTCAGATTTCGATACAGAAGAGAACAGACAAGGCCTCGCACCATTTTGTAGTACTGGCACGAATTTGGAAGCGTTCCTTTCTAACCGGAATTTGACATCAACCGATTTTTTTATCCACTAGCGCCTCACATAGCAATGGGTTCCAAAGAAAGTCCGGTTGACAGGCGTCCTCGTTTCGGTGGCCGACACTTAGAGGTGGATTCAGATGTTTACTCCTACAATGCATGGTAGGTTGAACTGATTACTTGGTTAACCACCACACAGGGATGATGTGGCGTGGTCTGTGGAAATGGAGGAAGAAGCTCGCAAACTTATTGCAATCAACGGCGCACAGAAGCTGTCTGTTGAACAGCGAGGTTCGCCTGCTATCCGTTCCGTAAAATGATATAATACAGGAAAGTACGAGGCCAATGCGTGCGAGTACTGGGATCAGTTCTACTTGAGACACGATGAAAAGTTTTTCAAGGATCGTTCCTGGTTGGCTACGGAGTTCCCTGATCTGTTCACTCAAACAAGTGAGTTCTTTGGCCAAATAGTCTTAGACTGCTACAGCTGAACGACGCACCATTTTTGAGGTCGGTTGTGGTGCAGGAAATACGACCATTCCTATACTTCGAGGGACTAGGTAAGTAAACGCGAATGGAAATTGCTTAAATTTTCTCAGACAGAGCAATATTTTTATCTATGCATCTGACTTTTCATTAAAGGCGGTTAATCTGCTGAAAGTAAGTCCCTACTCCATTTCCTTTTATCGGTGTGTTCCGGAAGCAGTCAGACGAGTACGATCCGGCACGTTGTCATGCCTTCGTATACGATGCAACCAGAGTGGATGTAAAGCTGCCATTTGCCCCAGGTAGCTTGGACTATATTCTCCTTATTTTCGTCTTTTCGGCACTGAATCCCGAATGGTGAGTTTAGTTTTTCTTCACAACCTCCAATCACCTCATCAGTCTACCTAGTGTGTTGCAGAACTTAGTGTCCTACCTCAAACCTGGCGGAAAAATTTTGTTCCGTGACTACGGTCGCTATGATATGGCGCAACTGCGGTTCAAAAATGGCAAATGTTTGGCGGACAATTTCTATGTGCGTTCCGATGGGACATTGGTGTACTTCTTCGACCAGGGTATGTGGTATCCGAAGCTATTCGTTACCCTTTTAATCCGATAGATGAACTACGCGGTTTGTTTACGGGTGCCGGTGTGGAAGAAGTACAGAACAAGGTGGATCGTCGGCTTCTGGTTAACCGGAAACGAAGATTAAAAATGTACCGTGTTTGGATACAATGTGTGTACAAAAAACCGTAAAAACTTGTTTTGTTTTTGTTACTTCCGCGTGAAAACGGACGAATAAGCTATCGCCTTTATTGAAAAGCCTAGGAATGACAAGATGAGCCCCGTGTGGGAAATTGGCGCGTGCACATAGATGAACATTTCGTCCCTGCTAGCAACCGTACTATGCACAGTAATGCCCAGAAGTCTGCCGCTCAAATGCCACAAGATCCTAGGAAAACTGAAGGTAACCAAAAAACCCTATGCTGGGAAACACTAAAACGACATGGATACCTTGACGAGTTGGAGCATGAATACAGTTCAGCCACTAAACTAAGGAGCTGGTTGAATTCGAATAAACACACAGCCAAACATGTTGGATGTTATTTTTTCTGATGACCGTATGCGGGTTGCTTTGAACCGCTTTTCAAACACCACATTCGCTAACTAGCCACAGTCAGACGTTACGCAAGGGTGTTTGGAGCCAGATCAGATATTATTAAGGAAAAACTGACCTGCTACACGGGCTTGTCATCTGCTTTCCGCGAACTCGTAGCAAACCCCCGTGAATATTATTGCGTCCTACCTGTTAAGGCGAACAATGACTTCAGTCACCCACTTAATATTGTGAAAGTAAGTGACCGTTTCTCAGACCGAATCAGAGAGCTTGGGATGAACTCGAAATCCTTATGAGAACCGGATTGCCACGTATGCTAGGAGCGGTTTCATGTTAAAAAACGAAACTGACTAATCGAGGACAGCTATAAGGGAGACGTACTGGTTGCTCATCTCGCTTATGCACATGGGTGGTGTGTCTTAATATAAATCTTCAAAAGAAAGTTACGGTTGAATTACACCGTTTCAATGTCTTCCCCGGTTGTACGACAGCGAAGTATCAGTGTTGAGCACTGATGTCATCCTGTCCATGACGATGGTGATGCTTTATTGCCTCCCCTTGTACGACACGAAGTTTCAGTGGTGAGCCACTGATGTCTCCTGTCCATGACGATGGTGATGCTTTATTGCCTCCCCTGGACGGTGTTTACATCCCTGCTTTTGCTATAACTCTACCACCTCTGAACAGAATGGGACGATTTGCATATACAAATTATGGATACCATTATAATGTGCTTTGAGATCTTTGGAATCAGCGGAATGTGGAAGGTGGGTGCGACAAAGGTAGGGGGTCATCCTGAGGTATCGTCGGTCAATTCACTTAATAACATTTAAAATCTGCATTGCTGGGTGACCCGTATTTCCGCATTTGCTAGTTGGATTCCCTCACCGAAGCTCGCTGCTACGGCCAACAACCCCAACCCGCACGCGATTGGCCGGAAGATCGAGTCGCTTGCCGGTCCACCATTAAGTTGAGCTTTGATTGGCCGAACAGTGGACCCAGCAGTCGGTCATGACCTAGTATCCGCCGGGTGCTGGTTGCCACTGGCCCGTCCAGAAGACGTCGGAATTTCCAGAATATTGTCGTCTCATACAGTTTATATACGACGAGCTGTATAAATGTTTTTGAACTGGTTTTAGGCGTCCAATACATGTTGTGCACCTTTGGTAGTTCGTCTGACGAAAACGCCAGCTTGGAAGGTTCATATCGAGAACTGAGTTGAGGCATTACCATTATTACGCCATTCTAGCTCCGCAGCAGCTATCAGGTCGGTCAGCGACACTATATACTCAGTGCGTTAGTGAGACCTCCAACTGCTAAATCGTGCTACGGTCGGGCCTGTAAGCTGATCGGCTCAATAGCAACAACAAATTATTCTGAAATGCAAATGTGTGTATCAGGGTCTTGGAAGTTGAACAGTACTGCTAGTTGGTTAAGTGTGCAAACTGAGACGACTTCAAATGCATATAAACGCGCATCAGTATGGGGTTTGGTGCTACTAGTCCCACCAAGTACTTCCACAGAGCTCCAAAGGCTTTAATTATTCTAGAACGGGATGGAATGAAAGGGTGAAGTGAAAGCAGGTGTCGTTTGACTCAATACAACTCATGTTGAGCTGTCTTCCGGTATTCGGCTAGAGAACCACACCATCACTAAAGATAAAAGGAAAATCTCTATAGGTGGATAAATAAGCGGAAAGAACTGAGTTTGCACCCAGGGGACGCTGATCTAGGTCGTGTTAGCCTACAGAATGAGTAAATGTTGAGCACACTTGCGTATAACGACAGTCCCTATTTCAAAGTTAAAACTCCTATTAACAGCTAGCGTTTGTTCCGTCATACGAAACCGCCGAGCTACTCAAATCAGTCCGTGTTATAAAATGTGAGGAACGTTGAATGGCAAGTCCGCTGATTTGGTTCGTTTTGCATACAGAGGCGCAGTCCGCACCATCTACAACGACGCCAGCTCTTCATGGTGAACATAACTGGTAAAGTGATAAATGTTCAGGTGAGATGACGGCGAGTTTTGGTTAAGCGACTTATTAATGAGAACCAGCCAAAGGACTCGAATACTATTTTCCGAGTTGGTTCGAAGAGAAGCGTAACAGGTGTTTTGGGTTTGTATTTGTTCAAAGCGTGTCTGTATGTCTGTATTAAATGCTTTGTGCAAATTTTCCAACTGAGTTACTCCGGAACCAAAATAGTGGACTGCTTCTTCCCCGTTTTGCTTTTCAACCTCTTCAGCCGCTGCTGTTTTTGTCTGTGCATAGCGGCTCGCTTTTCCGCCGTAGCACGCTGGAGGCGAGCGTAACGCTTCCGTTGTTGTCTAAAATAGCAAAAGGTGAAAGCGGTAGAATACTATGAAGGCTGATGGGATCTACACTGATTGTGGTGATAACAATCAATCCTGCTCTTTAAAAACAGCATACCAATGGTAGGTCAAAGCAGGAGTGTGCGAATGGTATGAGAAAATGAGAATTACGAGCAAGTAACTGCATGGGCGCCAAGGATCAGGAGCCAAGAATTAAAAAAGGAACACAATCGAAGTTCCTCCTTCTAACCGGAGCAGTAACAGTTGAGCACCAGTAGTTTTGCCAATGTACTGTTGTCATTGTTGATAATGATGATAAACCAGAGCGATCAAGTTTGCCATTATGGCTGGGAGGTGAACACAGAATGGATCAAGTGCTCGTATTAGGCAACTTGTGCTCCGGTTTAGGGAGTGAGTAAAAAAAACACGATTGATGGATGGGAATAGGAACGGCGGTCTGACGTCGCGAGTTAGACGAGCGTTTCCTACCATACCTAACCCAACATACGTCGTACGGCGTGGCTAATCATGAACAAACCTGATTTCGCCCAACCAACACTAACACTTACTTCATTAATTCTGCGTTGGAAAGTAGCTCATCCACAATTGTCCTGCCACGCTGTTTCCGTGGAACACGATCGTAAAAACTGCCAGGATCGTCAACCACAACACCATGCTAAAAGAAAAGAAACAACGGATTAAAGAGCACGGAAAGGCTAGACGATACAAGTTTGGTTACATAAGATTAACGTAGCTGGCTGGGGGGAGGTTTCCGACTGAAAAGTGAAGTTTTATACACTGGTCAAAACGTAAATCTAAACACTAGATAATAACTAATCACCAAGATCATGGAAAGCGCAGATATGCATAAGCAGCCGGTACATGTGTCGCGGTCCAGGTACGCTATGTTGAAGTCGGTTAAAGATATGAAGGATCTTCCGTTTGGCTCTCGCAGATGTGGATAACACCACCTTCCAATGCTCTCAGGATTCCCCACCTGTCGCCTGAACTTTCCGTAGACATACTTCAACGTCCTTTTTGGAAATATTGATGATGAAGGTGAGGCGAACCATCAGCTTGCGTACGAAAGCCACCGTTCGGGACTTTGGCTTTTAGTAAACTCGAAGACAATGTCTTTGGATACTGAGAGTGCGGCGGCCACATCGCCGCTGGACGGTACCAAAATACGATTACCTTGACACATGGAATTATCAAGTTCGTCTATGCATCGGAAAGTTCCTTAGGTAGCGGTCGGTTGACGAACAAAAGACGCCGTTCTCTCCATTCGTAGGTATATTGAAAATACCGCATTCAAACGCCCATACTCCAGCACGTAAGCTTGATCGCGTTCTGTCTGTCTCCAGTACCTTTCTGCGATCTTAGTCTATCTCCGTACACTTGAAATTATCGAAATTGTGAGAAGTTCCTATTAGTTTTCTTACAAGTTTTCCTATCAGTCCTTATATATGAGTCTATTATCTATTACTGCAAACATTTTGGCTGTCCCTAACTTATCCTATTTCTGATCCCTAGGGAAAAGTCTATCTTGACCAAAGCATTTCGAATATCCTTTCTGTTCACGGTGGGAAAGGCTGGAAGCAAGATATTTTTTAGGTCCCTCGAAATTCTAATGACCACCCCCACTGCATGCATTGTCTTGTATTATTTTGCAGTTAGTTTTACAAGGTCTCAAACGTTTTTCAATTTCATCTGACAGCAATGATATCGACAACTTTTCTTTTGTAAAATAAACTGTCAATAAGTGCATTACAACTTATGACCCTTTCGGTTAGTCATTCTTGAGAAATCGGTCACTCACCTCACCTTACACCTTTAAAGATCATTTCTAAGTTGGATACATGCTATAGATCAACGTGGCGACAGCTTGCTGTGGGAGGCGTAAAGAAAACTGACGAGATAGTGTTCATGAAACTTAACGATGTCTTACCTGGAAGTATTTGGTTTTCGTGTCTGACCTCCTCACATGAGTCTCCACAGCGAGTGCGCGTCGTAACCGAATAACTTCTAAGTCATCGCGGTCTTCCTCTGTGACATCGGGTTTGGGTAGATTATACCATTTCTCCAATTTGTTCTGACGTTCAGCCTAGAACATTGTAGCAACAGTATGGAAGTGATAGGTTTTAAAAAAAAATCCACTGGACGTTTTGGTCACATCGTTACTCGTCCGGGAGATTTAGAGAGGATCATTCATGCAATGTTTCATGCAGTAACGCGTCAGTGTTCTCAGTCAGGTGCATCTTTTCCAGGAAATTTTTAGTGCCCCAAATGATATGAGGACACGTCATTTCCAGCCTCCAGTTAAATTATTTCCATCGCTTTGAATTGTTGCCGATATAAGAAAGCCCTTGAGTCGCAAACGTTTCTCGGCTACCGTGCCCCCTGCCAGAGGCACGCATTAACTTTATCGCCACTTCCTAAACTATTGGGCTGTTGAAGAAACACATAATCCGATTTGTAAACCGCTAGCATCGTCTTGATGAACATGTACGCCTTGGAAGGAAAGTCGAAACGGGAGTTATCTCCAGAGCAATCTGCCAGAGTAATAGGACGAGCCATGGGCAGAATGAAGAGTGGTCCCACTGACACAGGACCTAACAGGAATGGCCTGGAAGTTGCATATAGTAGGCCATCCGGATAGCAAAGCCGAAGAAAAAATAACAATGGAGGGGGTGGCATGTAAATCATCGTGGAGTGCACAGACTAGTGTTGAACTATCGAAATCAGGCATAGACAAGCCAAACAAACGATCTTTTGGGTTAGGTATTCTCATTTGTTCTACGCCAACCATCAGTGCACGACATAACAGTTAACATTAGATTGGTCATGTGACTGTTCGCCATGGTGTCCACAAACCCATATGGCGTGGCGCAACCCGTTATTTCTGAACTTCTTCACCACTGTAGAAACTCACTGACTAGCCCCAAACAGGTTGGAATGTGTCACACAGTACCAACACACGTTCTGACTGTACATATTCCATATATAAAATGAGGCTAAGTAGTTAGTTGGAAACAAAAGATGAATCGGACTGATAGTCAGTATTTGGAAAGTGCACAATCTTCATTTCCCCGGTTGAGAACCACTACAAAAGAGCGAACGCATGAAACATGTAATGTGGTCACAGAATTCGCTTATTGCATACCGTGCAGCAACCGTGGTCTCAACTTATCACATGTTCCTCGACACAATGGAGTCAGGAGTGACACTGCTTCCTCACAATGCACAAGGCTAAATCAAAGTCAACACAATGATGGATAGTTGTTGAAGAGCTCCAGCACTCGGAGGAAGGATACAAGTGCTCCCCTAAATAACCTTTAATTAGTCATGAATCAAACAATGCACATGTGACACAGTGACGTATCGAAAAGAAACTAGATGAAAACACCGTGTTTGTGACTTGGAGACTGACCCCACTCAAATCCCACTATGGGTTAGAAAATTTTCGTTGAGCAACAGCAAGCACAAGGTACTCCAAACGACTCATCCAAACCTGTAAGGTGTTAGTATTGCGAGCAGCACTCACCTACATAAAAGCTTAGCAGTTGCAGTCAGCAACTCGGACTGACTGCTTAAGGATGAAGAACTTTGATAGGACTGCGAGCCCATCAAAATTGACTTCCTTCAAAGTCTAGCCAGCAACTATTTTCAATAAAGCGAAACGGAAAATGAACTCATGAGTCATTTCTTGAAAGACTGTGGAACTTATCTGCTACTCAGTCCTTTTTGGGAGGCATCGCATCCAGTTCATGCGATCTAACTATACTTTCGTTTCACGGTCACGATAGATTTATCCTGTGGCTACATCGAAAGGATTGCGCACGTGTCGATTTCTCTGCCGGGAGCAAGCGGTCCGACCAATGTATTAGAACCAACAACTACCTGATAACCTTTAAATAGTGATGCACACCGAAATGAAATGTGAGACAATGTGAGAGTATATAATAGATGTTGTACGTATTCATGAATAAAACTCCCCGAGTTGGTCAAAGGTACGGATAAGAAGGTTTACACTCGGTTGAAAGATGAGTGGACAGTATGCGAGAATAGAATTGTAATCAATAGGCCAGGCTTACTTGTCGTAATCTTTTCAGTTCTCGTTTGGAATGCAGTGGTGGAACTGATGTAGTGTAGAAAGGGTTCTGAAAGGCAACATGGACGTGGCACACGAATTGACAACGGAACAATAGAGCACAGTACCAACCTCATGAGGAAACAACTTTTGAGGTAGGGATAGTTTCGCTGCAACGCGCTCTCCAGGAAACAAAGCCTAGAACCACTTAGGAGAGAGTGAACTTTCCAGAATAACTAATCCACCCCCTAAAAAACGCTACAACTTGCTTTTGACTCACCTTACCAGCCAAATATCGTCTTGGACAACTGCCACTAACATTTACGCCACAACACCTAAGGACAAACGAAACCTTGATTCTGGCTAACCAACAGTATAGGATCCACAATTCAGACAGCTATCATGAAAAACTTCATATAAGTGAAACAAGGGACGATAGGCATGACCATGGAAAGTACGATTACTCAACGCATAACGATACATCTCCATTCGCCGTTCCTTTTGCGTCCGTAAAATAAACACCACTCAGTCGAGCTGACTAACGAAAGATGAGATAAGGATCACAATAAGGTTACTCTTGAGAGATGAGCCAGAATATATGCTACGGATCACTGCATCAACTAAAATATCCGGGAAAACAAACAAAACACAGTTGCATTAGCTCATTTTGAGGACCATTAGTTAAGTACTGATCGCCGATGTGTCACTACTCAGATGGGAACTATGAATAGTCTTATCAGTTAGCAAAATGCTTAGGCTATTAGTACGGTCATTTCCAGTGGATTCCGCAAGTGAGATACTATCTATACTACTGGCGGGATATCCAAAAGGTTACAAAGACCGGCAAATATACAGAAGTTGTCAATTTAGTAAATAGTCATTTGGCTAAAGGTTTGTAACCACTATTACATGAGATGTCATCCACGTGCATCCATAGCACAAGGTGTCCCCCACGTTGTGTGGCAGGGCGGCGGCAATGTGAAAGAGCCAGCACAAAGGGAGTAAGCGGAAGCCATTGTGTGCGGGTCAGACTGTCCGGAGAGAGGGCCGAAAGTATCTATAAGGGAACACCGGACTCGAGCACCTACTGGTTTTGAGGTTCAGTGCAAATGCACATCATGACACGTTTCCCATACCGCGGGTCGGCAGTCGAAAAGACACGTGTACACTTTAATTCTACGTCCCAGTGGGTAGCAGGATCATGACATAGCCGACAGCCAGCGATCAGAAGGGAAACACCACGAACGGATCAAGGGTACGTGGGTAAGAAGTCCGTCCATATTTAGCCAATTTTTTGATCGCCTGTTTGACCGGTCGTAATAAACGGTTGATATGGCAGTCAGTATACTCGTAACAATTAAGTTTGTTCATCCGATTAACTGGATGTTCGATCCTGATCCAAGCTTTTTAACTGGTTACTGAAAATGATTGCATTTGTTGGAATAGCCGGATAATAGAGTTATCCCGAGTTAATTAAGATTTAAGAGGGAACTCCTACAATCTCCTCCTACATCTTGACTCGAGAATGTTGTAATCAACCATATGCTGGGATGATTTAGTGCAGGCAGTTACGAGTGTGAAAGAGCACGACTCGTTTAACTTGTCATACCGCGTGCTAACAGTCTATTTTTGAACCTCCCACAAGTTATCCAGTCTGCGTGCATTTCGTCCCCGTACGAATAATCGTCCATCCATCATCATTCTCATTTCGACTGTTCCGCCAAATGAAGAAACTCAGGTTTCACTTGGGGCCACCCGAAGTGGACCACCAACGGTCGTTGAATGTAAGCTATTCGAATGAACGATTACTCAACTAATACGTAATATGGGTATTGCATTTACCTGGATCGACACCCACTTGGTTTCGAACACACTCGCCTCAGAAAAACCCGCACGAAATGACTGAACATCGTCGTGGTGTGGCTGGCTTGTGTACCTCTACGGCCCATTAAGCTACTCGGGGATCTCACACTGACTACTGAAGAGTTTCTTACACCAGGTTGATCAAAGGGTAAAGGTTTGACGAACATGGTCTCCTGGTAATTCATGTTGGAGCATGTACGAGGAGTTGTCCCTCAAATACCTGTGCGGCCGCCATCCACTGATTTGCGGTTAGGATTCTGAGCCAAAGGCCCCAACTACCCTCCTGCCAGTATCCTGATTCGCGTAAAACCATGTATTACTGCAATATCAGTAGCCGCCTGATGCCATCACCCGCGTCATCGTACTTCTTGAATTCAACAGGACGGATGAAATAAATAGGCTGATACTGACGCATCCTCCTACCCCATCCCATTGTGGGTACTCTCTGTATGTCCTAGCATTAAGACTGACAGATTTGTTCGCTTCGCATCACCAATGATGGCAACATCTAGGCCTTTTTTGCACAAACAGCCCTAAACATAACAAAACCAATTTTAAAACCTTGAGATCCGGTATACCCAACTGTCTTCAACATTCGCACCCTGAAAGAAGCAGGATGACAAGCGGTTCTTGCTCGTACGCTGGATTCTTCCCACATTGATTTATGCCATCTGTAAGAAAAAGGAATTTAAGACGCAAGTACTGTAACTGAAATGACTGTTCATCGCTCTCTTCCCGCTTCCGGAGGCGCACATCTGGCCGCCACAGCTATACACGTTGTGGGCATCGTGTTGAGTAATCCGGCGGTAACGTTTCAATTTGATAAGGTGGAAACTGACAGTCGCCTTAGTGTGGCTCATTTGACAAAAAGTCGCGAAGAATATGGATCCATCGTTCCTTATTTATTGTAACAGCTTATATCCCAATGAACTGTGGCGCGGAATTAGCTAGCGACAGTTACCTTCATCCTTTACATGTTCTTTTACAACAAGCTAAAAGGTCAGACATGGGTATGGTCACTGGCGGCAGTGAAGCATCAGTATCTGAACACTGATATGCTGCCGATGATGATGGTCACTGGTGGCATGAATGCGGAAGTTCGTAGGTATAACTCTGCTAGGAATCGATTGGGCGATTGTCTTGGATTGAAGATGAGATTCACGGACAACGCCTACTAAGGTGTGTGCTGATCAAAGACTGTTCATTTGTAGTACTGACTTCCGGAAAAGCGGGATTCGTGGCACTCATGAATGAAGGAATCCTGGACTCAAATGGACCACATTGTTATCAGTTACCAGTGAAGAGGATTGATCACTACTTGCCACTCCATCTGGAACACCCATGTGGACTCCGATCAGGCACTTGTCCATTGCTACCCTTTATTGCGCTTTTCAGACTTGTGCAAAAAGTTGGTGTGTTTAGTTTTCAGCTACAGAATTGTTGTAACTAACTGCTGCGGCCTTGGTGTCGAAAAGACTCGCCAACAAGGAACACATCAGCTGTATTGTGAACAAGCGAGTGCAAAAATTGCAAGGGGGATCTCTGTATTTTAAACACACTTTTGATTTTGAGTTCAAAATGTCCGATCGGTGTTGGGTGAACACTCACCATTATCGGTCCTTGTTGAATTGATTGACTGCTGGAGCGTCTGGTTGAAAGCTGTATTTTCCGACTCAGATGTTTGGCAGCTACCCTTCTGCGATTTTGTTGCTTGAGGGTCTCAGTAAGTTTCGGTCATTTTGGGATTATTTTCAGGAGTTTGACCTTGCTGACAGAAACGTTTACGGAAGTGCGGTGCTGCAGCTTCGTTTGCCGAAGGTAACTGCAATAACAGAATGAGCCACACCCGGAGGGGATGACCCAACCAGTGTACTTGACGAAATGATTCTTCTTGTCTCATATGGCAGTGAGAAAACTGCGCAGTGAAGGTAAAAGATTTAACACAGGATTACGACTAGTTGATTGGTATAGTCGTATCTATCAAGGTTTGTATCATCTCCGGGTTCCCATCCTATGGTACTTATCAGTGCGACCGAGGTGACTAGTATAGGCTTTTTCGCTTTGTCACCAGGTCATGGACTGACCGCTTACGGGTCGTCTCCATCCGACACACGGCTGGGCGAAGAGAGCTTTACGAGGTAAAAGGTACTATCGCACACGAAGTGCATGGACTGAGCAGCATGACCTGTGAAGTGTGACCAATTGGTCTACCGATTATGACTGAACTGTCCTGAAGAACATCTGGCGGACCTCAGTATTACTGATATGAAGTTCTCACCTAGCCCCATAATGCTCCGGAGGCATTGATGGCTAAATGCACTCTTGGAAGATCTACACGCAGAAGCTACGTCTCTGACGCATAAAGTAGAACAGATCAAACAGCAGTATTGTACAACATATCTTTAACGGCCACCACCATCAGCAGTAGCTACAACAGTGTTGATACTGATGCTTCACCGCCGTACAATCGGCTGATTTAGTTATATTTAAAGCCTCAAACTGGGAGAAAAGTGGGGTGGAGGGGCTTGATATTAACTTACCGCAAGCATTCTGAGGGGCCTACACCTTTAAGCACACAAGCAGACGGTGATTAGCCGCCGTTTCTTCCAATCTCTGGAGCCAATCGTAGCGGGAGTTACGGATCCCATCCTGGAAAGCTGACCGCGCCCACAACACACCAAATTTCACATTGACCCCTTGTCAACCTCAGTTTACGCTGTTCTGGAGGAAGGAAGAACGACACTAGTCTCGGTAGAGGATGTTCCGGCATGCTTACGTGGCACAGCCACTGTAGTCGAAGGTATTGATGTTTTCCGCCAGTATGTTACCCTTGACATGTAACCAGAAAACCATTTTCTAATTACCTCATCACGAATTCGATGATGCCACGCGACACCAGTAGCATTCCTGAGGCACTGGTGATGAATAACGTCCCCTGTTCGCAGAGGCCATGTCGGAGATCAAACATACAACAATGCAGCCCTTGCCGTAATCTGGTACACACTGCCATCGACACCCGGTGGTATATGTTTTTGACGCCAAAAGTGACACATTTTAGAAAACATGTTTGGGGCCTTTGATATTCGTGTGCTGATTTCATCAGTCACACTTCCGTCAGAGTTAATGCAACTATCGAAGTACGTAAGATTATCCACAAACTCCAGTGCTCCTCTCTGAATTGCAAGAGGCATGTTCAGAAATTGCACGTTCTAAAGTACATTCTGAAAGTCCGATTGGCATGCCAAAGATGACATGGTGGTGGTTAGTCAATTCAACAGAGCGCGGCCCTCGACTCCAAATATGAGGGAGATATCGTCTCTGCACTCCAGATCGACACGGTTCTCACCAGCAACATGGAGGTTTTGAACACCTTCCAGTATTTGCCCCACTATTTCATGCGGCAATCTCTCGGCTGCTCGCCAGGACTTAATCAGCTGCTCCGATAGACCATATCGACCTGTTCATCTCTGTATGAGTTTTGGCTTTGGTACCACACAGCCTTGCGGTATCAACTCACACTGCAGGTGCATTTGTTGCGCGGAACAGCTTCGTTTACCAATTAGGAAGCCAATGGACCGCCAGATCAAACGAACTTATCAAAACGGACTACTCAAACAACTGTCTGCTGGTCTGGTTTCGGATATAAACGATCACTGAAGGAAGATCCAAAGCTGCACTTGACACCGGAACTTCTGCCTATGCAAACCAGCTAGCCTCTTTCAAGCAGCAGGTCTCTGATACGACCACCACTTTGCTGGAGGCCCCTCGGTCGCAATGAAAGTTCAGGTAAAACTGACCAGAGAGGCTGGTAGATCCGGAGGGCTAAGGAATGGAAGAAACTGGAAATGTTGGAGATGGTTCCATTTAATTCGGTAGACAGGTCCCCGGAATTCTTCTGACAGCAAAACTACCAAGTAATTTAGTGACTTTCTGATCTGCAGTAAAGGACAGCGTTTGAACAGCTGGGCAGAATAGTTCAGGTAACAATTCAGTTAGTCATCTTTTACCCATCCAAACCATCGAAAGTTGAAACAACCATTGACTGTGAACATAGAACACCCGTAGGCCTCATATCAATCAGTCAGTCAATCAGCCCCTGGAGGCGACGGTATATTTGATTAGTTCAGAACTGGGTAGCTACGCATTGAAGGCCGTAACTTTGATGCGTGAGAGCCGCTGACTGCGCGAGTGGGCCATCTTTGACAGCGCCATTAACCATTGGTAAGTTGAGTCTCGAAGTCCATATCCACGGAGGTGGCAGCTGTCGACCCGACTCGGTTTACCGGTTAGTGTTTTCATACTTTGCTGCTAGGTCATAGTGTCCACCTCTCGGTCGTTTCCAGTGAAAAAATCGTTCAGCTGCAACACCCTTGTCTGTGGCTAAATGCCATGCCACCAGAAGGTGGCACGAAGGCAGGGATACTGCCAGGTTCCTCAAGGCTAGGTAGGGGAAGTAGAGAGGCAGAGGTCGGGTTCGAACCACAGACCTTCCGGTCAGTCAGTACAGGGCTGGGCGAAAAGGGCTCTGCGAGGCAGATGGTCTTCGGCATTCAGAGTACATGTCCTAACCAGTGTAACCTATGAAGCATGAGTGATCCATCTTGTACAGGAGAGTTTCTTCTTCCTACGACCACTTGACGTACCTCAGCATTACTGATCCGATTTTCTCACCAGAGCCGACCAATGCTCCGGAGACACCGACGGTCAAACAGTGACATCTTCCGTATGTCCTCTGTGCGTAGAGGCCACGTCTTTCATCACAAAGCACTATGGATAGCACTGCCGCATGGTAAACTCTGCTCTTGACAGACTCACGTCACGTAGGCACTGGTGTACGAGGTTAGCAAAAGCTGTCCTGACTGTGGCGACCCGAGAAGCAATCTTATCTCCAGCCAGTCCACTTGAACTTATACAACTGCTCACGTAGACAAATCTATCTACCACATCGACTGGCTGGTCTACAAGCGTGAGATTTGGGTTTGGTCCCACTCAGTCTTGTGACAGCAATTTGCACTTTGCATGCATGAAGCATATACCAAACCGTGTGGCAGGGTTATTTAGGTTATTTAAAATAGTTTGCAAATTCAGTGTCTGTGAAGGGAGGTTCCGGGAACCTTTCGACTCCCGAGGTTACAGGCAGAGAAATTTCAAGCAGCATACTAATAGCAAAGTTGAGGAGGAAAGGTGAGAGAGGGCAGCCTTGTCTTACACCACTGGACGTGGTGAACTCTGGCAAAAGCTTACCTTATACTCGTACTTGCATACAGTGCTCGCATAGGGGATGTAAACTTGGAATAGACACGTTTGATCGTCAGACACCGCCAAAGTTTCTCACGGTCGACAGAGTCAAAAGCAGATTTCAGATCAAGGAGAACAACCCACGTGGGATGTTTGAAGCAGACACTGTTCAAGAATTTGTTTCAAGGTAAGCATATAGTCGACGCATCCTCGGCCAGGGCGAAAACCAGCTTGATTATCACTAAACTGTCTCTCCCGATCAACTTATGAAAAATAATGGCAGAGAGCACCTAAGAGATGAAGGATAACAGGTTGATGCCATGATGTTATTCAAAAGACGTCAATTGAAAACTGGGATAGCAATCGAGGAGCCTCATTTGGCTGTTTTCGTTCAGAATCTTCTGCGGTGTGAACCTTAGACCGTGCACTAGGACCTCGCCACCTTCTTTAAAGAGTGAGGGGTAGAACCCATCCGCGCCAGGCGCCTTGTCATGCTTGAGGATTGCTATCTCAGTGGATTTTTGTTGCTGATGATGTCGATGTTCCATTCAGGCCCATTGGGTTCTTCCACTGGTTGTGTTTAAGGGATACCAGCTGAACTGTTCTTCGAAGTATTCAGCCCACCGCTCAAGACGATGATTGAGGGAGTGAACTGCCGTTCCGTTTCTTCGTATTCTGTTTCACTGACACCTACAATCTCACCGCATGGTTGCTTTCGCTCCCCTCCATTCAACCTACAACCAATGACTGTATTCTCATTGGGCTTCTAGCTAGATCAGTTTGATACTGTTGAGAGACTGAAAGGCATCGAAGTTTCTCCTTCACTAGGCGTAATTCCGAAATTCCCGATCATCCATACCAAGGAATGGAGTTGATGGTGTCATTATGCGCCGTTAACAAAAACAAGATCTGGGAGTGGTTATGGTGAAGAAACTCTACCTCGTCATAAGAGTGAACTATGTTGAAGACTACATTCCGTGGCTTTCCGCCAAAAACATGTCGAGATTCATCATAAGAGTGAACTATGTTGGCTTTCCGCCAAAAACATGTCGAGATTCGGCTCGACCGAAAATGGGATGTCCAACTGTCCCATGAGTTTTATGAGCAGCTTGGTCGACAACATAAAGGGGGTAACATAGCAAAGGAAATTAGGTAATAACAGAAAGGATAACTGGAAGAATGAACAGTGTACTCACTTCAGTGGACTGATTTGGCAGTTCATCCGCGGTGGGACGTACGATTCCGAGGAACTGCCATAGTTTCTCTTCTTCTTCAGGGTTTAGTTCTTCTGGTTTGTTAGAAAACGGGTTCCTCAAAAGGCTGTAGTCCACAGGACAGTTGGTAAGATATTCTCCGGAAATGTCGGTGAACGAAAGGGGTAGTTTCCATCTGTGGAGCGAATAGCAAAATTGTCGCATGATGACAAAAACTAAGTCTAGCTTACCAGTAGATGCCCTCCCTCTGGTTGTGCGGTAGCTTAATGTAATCCTAGTCCTGCTGCATTGGTGATGGAACACAGCATTTCCACTACAGACTACAAATAGCAAAAATAACAAAGGACATCATGGCCTTAGAGTTCCTTTTTGGTCTAGAATGCGGACGGCCTAAACGGCTATGGTTAATTGGTTGGCATTTCCAGGATGTCGGAACACCTGGCCATTATCAGTCGTCAAAATGTGCTTATTTGACGTCCAAAATACTCGAAAGCCTTCCCCATGGCGATTTGATAAATCTGCAGAGTCTCAATGATGTTCAGCAGCCCCGGAGTTGCTTTAAAGAGTCGGCCACTGTCCTGAAGATCCATTAACTTTGAGGAAAGACAGGAAACAGATGCCAAGGGCTTAAAACTGGGTTCCTCTGGCCCGGGAGAATATCGCTTCACAAGGTCTCATTTGTGAAAGGCGACTTTACTGCTGGAAACTTCCAAAAGTGCACGAAAAATCTACACCGTACAGCTGAGGCACTTAGTGCTTGTTGATCCTCCATACTCCTGGGAATATGCCAATTCATCACAACATTCAAGCCGCCCCCCCCCCAAAAAAAATGACCAGGAGGGGCTTGGTTGGTCCCTGTCCGCGGATTGACCATTGTTTGATCATTGCTTTCTACACCCGCTTCCATACAGCCGTCGGGGGAGTTCCCAATACAAAGGAACTCATGTGCGTATGCTGCACCCCATGCAACTATGAGACGCCCGTCGTTCTTTTTGGAAGGACAGCATACTGGAGAGAAACCATGATCAACTGCTCTCTACAGACAGATATAAATAACAGGCTGAGACCAGAAAGTTCCCGGTAGCATCCATTAGTTAAGCTGTAGGCAAAAAACCCGTGAATTTAGACATTGTGCGCTTAAAATGCATATTAGATTAGGTTTCGGCAACCGACTGCATGAGTTTATTTAAGTGACAGCATAAATCAATCGTGTAACGAACCTTGTTTTCTTCGAGCAGCTAATAAACTCAGCTTCATCAACCATGTGCTTCGGAAATTTATGATTTCGGCGGCAGACTCGATGCGGACAGCTGAAAGCCTAGCGCTATGATTGGCTGCTTTGTAGGTCAAGTAGCGTCCAGTTTCCTACGCAGGAAATTCACGGATTCACGGATTCTTCATCAACTGCTTCGGAAATTTATGATTTCGGCGGCAGACTCGATGCGGACAGCTGAAAGCCTAGCGCTATGATTGGCTGCTTTGTAGGTAGGGTAGCGTCCAGTTTCCTACGCAGGAAATTCACGGATTCACGGATTCACGGATTGATACACAGGATCGAGGCTTTTGCCCAAGTTTCCCGGGTCGGTTTTGTTCTTGTCGGTCAGTGGCTGTCGTTCACCTGAAAGGCACAAGTGAAAAA
>NW_008751880.1:420046-427897 GCF_000715545.1 Opisthorchis viverrini | reverse complement strand
AAACAAAAACGTACTGTTCAAGTACATGAGACATCGCCGCAGAAACAAGCCATCTACGTTCTCCTTGAGGGACAGAAACGGAGAACCGACGAATGACCCAACAGTGGTATCTGAGGCTTACAGAGAACACTATGCGTGTCTATACTCAGCCCCAGCGTCCTCGTCACATCCACTCTTGTCAAGGAGAAACTACGAACAGCCTCTAACCGACTTGGTCTTTACGGTGGAGGACATTCGTCAACTCTTGGACAAGATTAACTCATTCTGCGCATTGGACCTAATGGGCCGAGCCTTGGAGGCACAACGATCTACTCTGCAAAACCGTTGGGGCGGAAAATTTTTTACGCCAAAATGTTGCATTTAGTCATATGTATGCTCAAACCAGATATCCTCATAATCTGCCCTCATTTTGTCGCAGTTTGTTTAATTAATCTTCCTCCTAATTTTTTGCATCGCCTTCGAATTTGAACTTGCTGTGCTATGGTTTCAGAAGTGGAATCAAATGTTTTTTGGAGGCTGTAACCTCTTCATCTTTCACGGCGTTTGAGAGGCGTTCAAAGAAGAGAAGAAGTGTAACTATGTGGCATTTGTGCGCTCACCCAGCGATCGAAGTGCCAACGCTGGTTTGCGTTACGAACGGATGTACTACAAGTGGGGCAGGCAGCCTGCCGGAAAATAGAGGAATCCTAAGAAGCTTATAAGCTGAGCGTGTTTCCTAAAAACACACGGTATACGAAGTACCAGCTGTCCCGTGCATTTTTGTCTGACGGGACACAGAAAGCATCTCTTGTTCCCCTCTCATTGTGTGAACACAACCATAGCGTTTTATACCATCGGACTCTGGTAGGTCAATGGCTAACCAAAGAGGGTCGTGGGAAGTATGACGGTTTGTGGCCGATGACTTCGGCGGTGTCCTTGCCACCAGGACGAATATAACTACCGCCGGCTTTGTCGGCCGGCAGCCAGTGTTCCATAGTTGTGTTTTATTGTGCCAGATGGTTTTCGGGTGGCCGAGCGAATGCTTGTGGTGCAGCCATGGTAATATCACAACGGCCACTTATGTTTCCCCAGATGGCAGCGGATGGCGCTGTTTTGACGCCTTCCAGGTGTAGTAGATATCGACGTAACGCACGCAACAAGCCGTTTTGGGCAGGTCTTCTCATAGCAATTGATATCTGGCCTGTAGCGCAAGCTGTACAAATTCCTGGTCACAGAATGAATGGGCACAGGACGTTCAGTTATATGTGCCTTCGTGGAAGGCGGACAGTTTGTCGCCATGCGTAAACTGTAACGCTCATTCAGGAAAATGATGGGCGAACATTACTGAGGAAATATTTCTCTCATGGGAATGTTTGTGACACAACTCTGGCGGCGAGGATGAGGTTCGGTTGCGATGTCACGTTGTGCTACTTCCATATTAGAAAACCTGTCAATGTTGATCCCTTTTTTCGGCAGTTAGGAAGCATGGATGCATCAAATAACTTCCATGTAATTTTGATCACAGGCATTGCGAAAAGCCGGCATATATTCCACCATATGGCTCGATGGAGCAACGCCTTACGGTGGAATTTTCTCACAATACTAGCTAACGGATCTCCACAAGATCTGCAACTTTGCGCCGCACGGACCCGCGATTTGTCTCTTACCTTGCGGCCCACTGGTTTTTGCACCACCCGAAAATGCACTGTACACGCACTTTGGTAATGTGACCAGCAATTGTCTGGAGGATGCACAAGGTCGCCTGGATAAACGGGTGCACGGAGGGGACATTGGAGCACGCCATACAACGGGTGTCCTGGCATGCCGGGTGACTATTCGGGGAGGAGATGCACACGTCATGTCACTGCGACAGGCTGGAAATCTTGGAGAACCACGGCTACCTTCTGAACGTTATCTCTAGAATGGTGACATAAGCGTGCTCCCTCATTTTGAGGCCCTTGGAATCCTGGCACCCAGAGATGGATTATCGTAGCTTTAGAACAAACAAGGTCAGGTTAGTCTGTGTTAACCAGCCTACAGTTCGTGTTGGAAGCACCCAGGAGCTTGAAGACGTTTGACCACTTTGCTGGAGAACACACACCCTTTCTACAGGAGACGTACTTCAAGCTGTTCTCTGTATCTATAGACCAGTCAGTTCCAGGCAGCAAGAAACATTCTTCATAAGTGTTTTCTGAAGTCGCCAGCCAACCACCAACTGTGGCTGCCCGATTACAACCTACCGGAAAAGGTTTATCCCTTACACCTGTTCCCAAGCTACCTTCGGCAGCCTTCAACAGCCTGAGTAAACAATTGAGCTGAGCTGTAGATAAGCTTGCGTTATGACCGTGAAACCTTCCCTCCTTGTGGTGATACCCTTCAGGCTTTTCCCAGTTGTGAGTCCGTAGAACGACTATACATTTTTGGTCGTTAGCCTTCGGCCCGTCAAGAAAACGCAATGCGATGCCTGCTATCCGGTATGGTCGGCTTGGACCGAAGCACATTTTCCCAGAGCAGTATGTCCCAGAACTCTGTTTGCGTCCGTATTTACAGCTCAAACTAGGGCTAACCAATGGGCGTGAGTTAACGCACTGCTGTCAGGACTAATGCCGTAAAGCGATAGCTAGAGGAAAGAGACCATGATGATTTGGTGCGTATCACAGAAGGCCCATCAGCTCCAGACTTTGCGTTCGTTAATGTGACCTCATATACTTCATGTAAGTTTAGTATTTGTTGTAACCTCATAAACAATAGTCACTTAGCCAAAATAAACCACTCTACCCATATCTTGGCCTCATTAAAGGACGATATTAGCTCATTGAACACTACTCACTATGAAGACCATAGGCTCCTTAGCAGGACACCCGTACAGGTCAAAATTACCAATAAAATTCAACTTTTCGTCTCGTACGGTTATAACCTCCGAATTTCTTCAGAAGAGGTGGATGGGTGTGCGTCTGACAGCTGATTAGGCGTCGCGGACCCAGGGCTGCATGTTAGTTGTCTCTCAGCTAGGTTCGTTCAGCTGCCTACCATTCTTCACGAAATGGTTGTCCTGGCATATTCTGCCAGTTAAAATGGAGAACTCTTTTTTGTAAACAAATTCGCATAGGTCATCAGCATCTGCGGACCTTCCAAAGTCTCAAGGTCCTCAGCATCTGCGGACCTTCGTTGATCCGATCCGGCACGATTTATCGCGATATCTCACTACATTATTGAAGTTTTCACACTCGATGGCGGTTGATTGCCTTGAAGATTTGCTCACTCACCATGTAGAAATTTTGCAGAATAAGTTATTGTACATAAATAGTCTTCACCAAGGAGTGGTAACCTTGAAAACCTCTTAGCTCATGAGAATTTGTTTCCAGGATGTGAATGGTGAGTGGCCACTGGTAGGGGTACATTTTCCAAGCATGTGAATTTTTCATCTACCAGCCTAAGATAGGACCCGCTCCAGTTCATTTCAGCAAGTTATACGCAGGTGCATGGGGACACTACAAAGATACTTGAAATGGTAACTGGTTTTCACGGATTCACGAATTCGCGGACCGAAAGTCAGGATCCAGGGTTTTTCACAAATGTCCCGGGTGAGCTTTGCTTTTGTTGTTCAGTGGGTTTGGCTTACCTAGAGGGCACAAAGAGAGAAAAGTATCCTGTGCTCTTAAAGTACTCAGCTTGGGACAGTAATGTTGCTAGCAGAAGGATTCAGAAGAAAGCGTCTTCAAACGCTTTGAACTGGGTACTAGGTGCAGCAAGAACAACCGTCGCAGGAACAACGCATGAGCAACCCTTAATGGCAAAAATTGTCGCAAAAGTTCAACCTCTTTGCTTGAAAATCTCTTGATAATATTTCGGGTGTTATTTAGTGGGGTCGACGGTGCAAAACATTTTGGCCAAAACTTTGATCAAAAGGGTATAAGTAGGTACTAGTTCATCTTGGAGGCAGGGATACTCCAGAAAGAAGCCAAGCCTTTTGGTGCGCGTTCCATGAACCATGGATATAAGGCCGGAAGGCAACTTCGAAGGAGCTGGTTAGACGCACTTAATGAAGGTGCCACGCAACATGAACTGGTACACAGGATCTAGGCCTACCCCCATGTTCCCCGGGTTGGGTTTTTCTTGTCGTTCAGTGGTTTCTGTTCATCTGGAAAGCAGAAGCAAAAGAGAGTGTACCACTGTGTCAATCCACTTGTCTAATCTAGATCCAGCCATCACAGGTGCGCGCATCCTGTCAAACCGCCGCTAACTCGACGTCCGTTACGGAGCTGTCCAGGAACCGAAGTATGTCGGTGCAATGATGGGACGGCATTGCCATACACAGTCTGGTGGCGTTCCCTTAATTATTTGCCTTCTAACCATGACATGCGCCTTTCGCTTACTCCACTACATTATTACAACTACAAATTTTCCACCCAGACCCACTGCTGCTGAGACAAATGTGTCCTTAATCGCTGAGCCTTTCTTTCGGATTTACCTGGCCTAGTTTCCCTCTGCAATTTCAGTCTGGCCCTTCCAAAAGTTCAACGATTCGTTTGGCCCTAATTGTTAGCATTTTAGAAAGTGTCCTTTTCATCTGACTTTACACAATATCGACACCAGTCAGTTAATGTAAACCATATTTTTGAGACGAAACTTGCCAGTTGTCTTCACTTTGAATTTTTCATCATCTCAATTTCTCGCCTGGCCATTTACTCAGCTACCCAAGATTACACACGACCAGCAACGAATTTTCAACTTCAATTTAAGTCAGCTGGCTGAATTATTGAACTGGTGGTACCTTATGGCCCATCGTTTTTGCTTCCTTTTGGCTTTCACAACCTTAGTGACTTCTCGCGCAATAAGCGTGTCTAGTCAGTTTTACTCTCCTTCAAATTGTTTTTGCTTGCTGCGTTCTGTTTTTATTGATCCAAAGGGCTTTCACACCTTAGTGACTTCTCGCGCAATAAGCGTGTCTAGTCAGTTTTACTCTCCTTCAAATTGTTTTTGCTTGCTGCGTTCTGTTTTTTTTGATCCAAAAATAAAATTCAACTTTTCGTCTCGTACGGTTATAACCTTCGAATTTCTTCAGAAGAGGTGGATGGGTGTGCGTCTGACAGCTGATTAGGCGTCGCGGACCCAGGGCTGCATGTTAGTTGTCTCTCAGCTAGGTTCGTTCAGCTGCCTACCATTCTTCACGATATGGTTGTCCTGGCATATTCTGCCAGTTAAAATGGAGAACTCTTTTTTTGTAAACAAATTCGCATAGGTCATCAGCATCTGCGGACCTTCGTTGATCCGATCCGGCACGATTTATCGCGATATCTCACTACATTATTGAAGTTTTCACACTCGATGGCGGTTGATTGCCTTGAAGATTTGCTCACTCACCATGTAGAAATTTTGCAGAATAAGTTATTGTACATAAATAGTCTTCACCAAGGAGTGGTAACCTTGAAAACCTCTTAGCTCATGAGAATTTGTTTCCAGGATGTGAATGGTGAGTGGCCACTGGTAGGGGTACATTTTCCAAGCATGTGAATTTTTCATCTACCAGCCTAAGATAGGACCCGCTCCAGTTCATTTCAGCAAGTTATACGCAGGTGCATGGGGACACTACAAAGATACTTGAAATGGTAACTGGTTTTCACGGATTCACGAATTCGCGGACCGAAAGTCAGGATCCAGGGTTTTTCACAAATGTCCCGGGTGAGCTTTGCTTTTGTTGTTCAGTGGGTTTGGCTTACCTAGAGGGCACAAAGAGAGAAAAGTATCCTGTGCTCTTAAAGTACTCAGCTTGGGACAGTAATGTTGCTAGCAGAAGGATTCAGAAGAAAGCGTCTTCAAACGCTCTGAACTGGGTACTAGGTGCAGCAAGAACAACCGTCGCAGGAACAACGCATGAGCAACCCTTAATGGCAAAAATTGTCGCAAAAGTTCAACCTCTTTGCTTGAAAATCTCTTGATAATATTTCGGGTGTTATTTAGTGGGGTCGACGGTGCAAAACATTTTGGCCAAAACTTTGATCAAAAGGGTATAAGTAGGTACTAGTTCATCTTGGAGGCAGGGATACTCCAGAAAGAAGCCAAGCCTTTTGGTGCGCGTTCCATGAACCATGGATATAAGGCCGGAAGGCAACTTCGAAGGAGCTGGTTAGACGCACTTAATGAAGGTGCCACGCAACATGAACTGGTACACAGGATCTAGGCCTACCCCCATGTTCCCCGGGTTGGGTTTTTCTTGTCGTTCAGTGGTTTCTGTTCATCTGGAAAGCAGAAGCAAAAGAGAGTGTACCACTGTGTCAATCCACTTGTCTAATCTAGATCCAGCCATCACAGGTGCGCGCATCCTGTCAAACCGCCGCTAACTCGACGTCCGTTACGGAGCTGTCCAGGAACCGAAGTATGTCGGTGCAATGATGGGACGGCATTGCCATACACAGTCTGGTGGCGTTCCCTTAATTATTTGCTTTCTAACCAGGACATGCGCCTTTCGCTTACTCCACTACATTATTACAACTACAAATTTTCCACCCAGACCCACTGCTGCTGAGACAAATGTGTCCTTAATCGCTGAGCCTTTCTTTCGGATTTACCTGGCCTAGTTTCCCTCTGCAATTTCAGTCTGGCCCTTCCAAAAGTTCAACGATTCGTTTGGCCCTAATTGTTAGCATTTTAGAAAGTGTCCTTTTCATCTGACTTTACACAATATCGACACCAGTCAGTTAATGTAAACCATATTTTTGAGACGAAACTTGCCAGTTGTCTTCACTTTGAATTTTTCATCATCTCAATTTCTCGCCTGGCCATTTACTCAGCTACCCAAGATTACACACGACCAGCAACGAATTTTCAACTTCAATTTAAGTCAGCTGGCTGAATTATTGAACTGGTGGTACCTTATGGCCCATCGTTTTTGCTTCCTTTTGGCTTTCACAACCTTAGTGACTTCTCGCGCAATAAGCGTGTCTAGTCAGTTTTACTCTCCTCCAAATTGTTTTTGCTTGCTGCGTTCTGTTTTTATTGATCCAAAATGCCAATATTGACGTGTTCCCTATAGTGGAGGAATATTCCTCATATTATTATTATTATTATTATTATTATTATTATTATTACAATGGAATGTTAGCTAAATTATTCGTAAAACGGCGAACGACTTCTAAGACATTTTTAACGATGCAATGAGAAGGACATTTTTGAAGAGATTCGGGTACATTAATTAGTTTTGGCATCTATCCTAGTAATGATTTTATTTCTTTCTCACAATGCGCGACAAAAGCGTTCGTGGAGCCTCCTCCGAATGACACATGGACGCACATGCATTCAGACGGAGGTGCCGGCCCAAGCCGGTCCCCAAGCTTCGACCCGTGGTAATGCGCGCTATGGACTATCTGTATGTCTGTTGTTACCTCCACCCGATTTGTGCATCACGAAGGAAGGGATCTCGACCTGAAATTAAAAGGGGAAACAACAACAACAAGACTGCACATCTCAGCCTAACAACCTAATTCACGACGTCCATCACGGGGCTGTGTAGAAACCGAAGTACTTCAGTGCGGTGATGGTACGGCGCTGGAATACCCGGTTTGATAACATACCCGCAATTGTTCCCCTCTTACTTTGTCCAGGCCCTCTCGCTCACTGGTTCCCATACCGGCAACCACAATCAACCTTCATTTGTCCCCGGCCACCACCGGAAGGCGTTCATTTCAATCTGCCGAACCTTCTGCCAGATGTAAAGACCTCGGCCGCTTTTATTCGTACTCCTCACCAACTGAGTCTATTATTGCTCTGTTTGCGTGAACTCGTTTCCCAAGTAACTTTTACAATCGACCCTGCTTCATCTGCAACACTAGTGAGTCGCATAAGCTTCACTGCACACTGTAATTCTGCATTTCC
>NW_008751880.1:413236-419935 GCF_000715545.1 Opisthorchis viverrini | reverse complement strand
TGAAGTTTTTTGTTTTTGTCACGTTCCAGTCAGGAAGCTCTTTGTTATGCCCTCACTTGTATTGTTTTCTTTGCCCGCCACTTTTAAACCCCAGCGTTCAGATCTCGTTCTATTTGGATTCCTACCCATGCCACCTCAGGTGTGGTGAACTCTACTCCATTAATGTTTACTGTTTACGTCACTTTCTCTTTTCCCATTAATCACAAACCCCCACCAGTCATGCCTTTATTCTGACTGTAATACTATGATCATGCCCGACGGTATGCTACCCACTAGTTGGGAATAAATATTATTATTATTATTATTACAACAATCACTACTTTGCGGCTCATACATCCATTTTCACCGCGCTGGCGTAGAAATTTCACGATTTCGAGTGGAAATCAAAAGCGCATCCGGAAAAACGTTGACGTGGATCAAAAACATAACTTAACCAGAAACGAAGCGTCGAGGAACTCTAATAGAGACTGCTGGCTAACAAGTGTAGAATAGTTCCGAGGGTGAACTAGAAAAAATCGGCAGGTAAAATGACCCGACATACTGGAATGTTGGCACTTGTACCATATTTTTATTGTGGACTATATTATCTGTATCATTAAAGCGACGAAGTCACAAGGATTTGCAATTCCACAAGATTTGAATAATTCCTAGTTGCATTTTAAAATTTCCGAAATGAACGGTGCAAGGCCTGGAGCTTACGACTAGTTGGAAAAACGCGTATCTACAGTCGCGGAGGATGCTCCGATCACTAGGGGCAAGCCAAATCTGATTGCATCGAAGCCATGGTGTTTTCAGTACTGGAAATTTTGTAGGAGAATGCTGCGGATATCTTGCTCATAGCTGTCTGGTTGAAGGAGTGGACTTTCAAGTTCACCGATCGCCACCGAATTGTGCGCAATTACCGGTTTGCCGATAAGGCATAGATACACGTCGTTTTATCTTTAACGGCATCATTAAAATTGAAGACAATTTTCATGCTATCTACGAAGGTATTTCTACTTGTGTGGAAGTTGGAATAGCGGTTAGATCAGTCTTACTCCTTCAATGTGACGAATGAGGTGAACTTGTTCACAGACGTTCAGCGCAGCACTGTTGTGTACAGCGCATGCCTCTCACAAAATGTGGTATTTGGAAGTAATGTGATGTTCTGTGTCATCATCCAACTGGCCTCAACGTGTATCTCTGTAAACAACCTCTGTTTTCAAATATGCAGTTGGTGTGAAGATAATGCAGCGTTCGTCGAAAATTCGCATGCATTTTGCGGCCACCTTGTAGAGGGATTTTTTCCGAATCTCTCGCCGTCCACATGGATAACTTGTGTGCAACTCATATTCACATATGAGCCACTCGGTTTGCCAACAGACTTTCTGGATGGCGTGTTCAAAGCTATCAGCTTGGCGCGTACCTGGTTTTGAACGATATTTTGTGCTCATGTGGTGATTTCAATCACCTTCCCATAGCTAAAACCCACGCCGTGCATGAATGAACCACGTGCAATTGAAGCAAAGTCAGTGGTCATCCCGACATGAAAAAATTCATTGCCGGTTTTCCCCAGGATTTTTAAAACATGGCAAAATTTATACGGTTATTATGTGGTAAAGAGGCCATTTTATCAAGGCAAGCCATGCAGTGAAATATGCAATAACTGCGATTAAACACATTTTGAGAGAAAACGACACGTTCATGACGCGATGTACGCAAGAACCATGCACCATTATTTGGCAGCCAAACAGGTTTGATGGGCCACACATGTGGTGTCATTTTATCTAGCAAAAACGGCTTAGTGCAGTACTATCCACTTATCTTGTCATCACGCAAGCTTAACGCCTCATGCAAGAGCGAAGCGTGCTAACGTGCGACAAGAGAATGCGTTACTCTTCACCAGATACCCATTCTGTCAATCAAAGGAAAGGTGTGCATTCTGTTAACGTCAGACTTTCTAGATGAAATTACCTGAGCTCCGTGTGTGGCGCCAACACTTGTGGCGTCTTGGCATATGGGCAAGGTACACCTAGCCAAAACGTTAACCGTCATATTTCACCACTATTACACGGCCACTTTCACAGAGAAGTGCGAAGTTTGCGACAACTCATCCATCTAATTGGGGAAAACAAAAGTCGACCTACTTCACAAAGATCAGCGACTTGTGCGGTAATAGTAGACATCTTGGTTGGTTTACCGCTTTCAGAATCTATTTGCAACGAATTGCTGCTCCCTCGATTACGGATTATAGTGGTTCAGTATGGAATTGCACTTCCATATTTCGTGAAGTGTTATGAGAGCCTGCTACAAAATTGCGATCCAGATGGTGGGACATCACGATCAAGATTTATTTAGCTGGTGGGGGTGGAAATTCGCCTACGTCCGCTTTAGTGTGTGACGTTTGTCACAAAATGTCCGCTCAACTCGCTAGCTGCGATGAGCTCCTGTGCCTTAGATTCGTCCGGCGAGGGGCCTGCAGCAACGATCAAAAATCTTTGGCACAAAAGCAGCAAACGTCTTTTGAGGTTTTTGGGAAAGTCCCCGTAAGCATTGTTCATGTACTCATTCAAAACAACCTTATGAGTAGTATATTACAAAGATATACCTATATCGCAATATTTCAAATATCGTAGCGACTGAAACATGAGGCGGCCTGGTGCAGCACATTCAGTCGCCTGAGAACGTCATAAACGAGAGATTCAGCTGGGTCTCAGGTGGGTCTCTCGAAAAAAATAAATTAGTTTACAAATGAGTGCATAACCTTCAAAACATCTCCAAATGCAATAAGACGGAGAAGGCGTGGAGGAAAATATCGCAAAATATCTTCCAGCGCCTTCACGGATAGAGCACGCAGTCACAGAAACGATAAAAATATGAGGTGCTCCTTTAAACCCAACCTCGCTTAGGGCTTATTAAATCCGCTATTGTCTTGGAGAAATTTTGAAATAGTGAATATCTTAGTCATACTCTAAAACTTTATGAGAAAGGTTTTTCTTCAGAATATGGCATCAGAAAACGTCTTTCGCGGGTGCCTAGGGATGGACTTACATCGTCATGGGGATGGTGTGCCTCGCTTTGCTTTGCACGTTTCCGAGGGCTATAGTGGATATAAAGTAGTCGAACGGAGCACTCGCAAACTGCCTACAATATTTGGGCAGCCGCATTAGTGAGCCTGTTTAAACACACTTGAATGAAACTACTGTTGCTTAGCACCGAGTTTTTCATATTCTTTCATCAAAATTAGAGTTTTGAAACACCACCATCAGCTTCAATTTTCAAGTGGTGCACGGTGAAGACTTTTGACTCTAGCCTTTCATGCTGGTAGTGGAGGATTTGGAACCTCAAAATATATAGGTACCGTGAGAATGCAAAATATACACTACCAGCATGCGAGGATAGAGTCGAAAGTCTACTTCGTCATGTACCACTTATGGATTGAATCTGACGAAAGTGCTTCGGGGATTGGTGATCAGCCCATCACATCCACCTCCGTCCCAGATTGTCCTTGGATTTTCCAATTCGCCAATAGCGTCGAGGATACCTAGCCCACCACATCAGAAGTTCTACCCCGACCATTATTTGCATGTTTGGTTTCCCTTGTCACGCCGCCTCTCCGCCTACTTACGTCAAACTTTCCTCTCTCTCAGGTTGTATAATTACGTGTATTGTCAACCTTAGCTTGACTTTGATGACTAGAAAACTGAGCGCAGATCCTTCCATATCCCGTACTGTTCGACCACTTGTTGTCACAACCCTAACTGTGGCAAACGTTCATTATTTCCCTGGTAAACGACTAAGTCCTCTCTGATGACTCATATAACTCTACAGGCCTTATAGATATCCTCCCATTTCATCTTCCCAGGCTTCGATCCACGGTAAAACGTAACATGTACGTCCTGTCTGGCCATCCACTGTATCCAACCTGTGCATTACACCTAAAGGCTTCTCCAACCGGACAAAAGGCAAATACTGCCTAAGGTATTACATTGGTTTTGCTATCCCTGCGGAATCCACTGGCAAACCCACAACAACCGGCTGCCTACCGAACTGCCAATACAAGCCCAACTACCTCAACCATGACGACCGTCACGAAGCTGTCCAGAAACAGAAGTATCTCGGCGCGGCACTGCCATACCAAGTTGGGTAGTATACTCGCAACTGTTCACTTCTTACATTGACCTCGCCCTCTCTAACTTGATCCCTCACCTGCAACCACAATCAAAGTCTTCATCTGGCCCCAGCCACCTCCGGAGGGCGTTCAATGCAATCTACTAGACCTCACATTGGATCTAAGCATCTCGGTGTCCTTTAGTTCGTACTTCTCACCATGTCAGTCATGTTTCATGCGGGTCGCGTTCCCTCTTGTGCGCATGCGTGAACTGTATCCAAGGCACTTTTACACCCAACTCCGCCCCACTGACAACACTAGCGGGACTATCCAGTTTCACTGTACACTATGATTTGGCGTTTTCTACTACCAAGTATCCGTACTGCATATTCCCTCACTTCACCATCCACACCCACGCTTTTTGTGACTCTGGCCATATGCCCAACAGCCCAGGGCTACAATGTGTCAGTGACGGTTTCAGGTTTCGGTTCAGATTAGCCGGTCAGATCGTGGCAGTTCTACTGCCTCTCCAGATCTGCCGTTCTGGTTCCACATTTTCTGCATCTTGAGACTTTTTATCACGTACCAGATGGAAAGTCTCTTGTTATGCGATCTCTCGTGTTGTTTTGCCTGATACTTTCAAATCCGAACGATCTGACGTCTCTCCATAGGAACGAATAAGCCTCCGCAATTTTAGCTCCCTACCCATGATGGCTCACGCGTGACCAAGTCTACCTCAGATAATGCCCACTGTTCATTTCAGTCTCTTTATCACAGAATTCCCAGTACCCACAGGCCCCACCATCGTGCCCTTGTAGCGGACTAGGACCTTATCAGCGCGTTCGGATAGATTAAGAAGCTAAGTAACCAATACAAAATCACACAATCACAATAGGAAAGGAATGAGTAGTCAAATGGGGACTCACGAATGTGTAGATCCAATAGTCCACTACACCGATTCAAATGCAGTAACTGGCTGTGAGAGGAAATATTCCCTTGTCGGAATTTCCCACAGATGGTTCCGCGTGCGTGATATATTCCACGGTAGGAAAATTATTCATGGCTAAAAAATGTCACGGGGATTTATTGTGACGTTCAGCAGTTGACACAAACACAGATTTAGTCCCACTGGTTCAGTAGTCAAAAAGCAGTTCAATGGAGCATAAATGCACTCGTTCAGAAAGAAGTCAGCAGGTCGCGCCGGAAAATTGTGTATTCGTAACATTAAAACAAACGTCATGCTACAATATGTACGACAGTTACAAAGTGTGGTTTGAGTTCAGGAAGAATGGTAAATGTGACAACGGAATACAGACACTACACCCTTATTCTTGCTGCAACATTATGATCATGCCTGAAGGTCCGCCATTCACTAGTTTGGAATAAACATTATTAGTTTAGCGTTAAGCGATGCTAGTCAACTTTATACTACATGAGGCAGCAGTACCGCACGTTTGCGCCTCATATCTATATATTTTTAGCTTTCTTACTGCCCAGCATCTGTAGCAAAGAAGCATGGTCAGCGACCGCGTAATGAGCTTAAGTACTCTGATCATTTTGTCTAATCAAATTCCAGAGAAAAAAGAAGTCAGTTGCACTAAAAGCTTGTTGGCAAACGCTCTCATGGGTTGCCGCCCAAAACATATAGAGCAAAATGAAAGATTTGCCTCGATTTCTGCCTTCACCAGATGATCAATGGCTTACCTGAACCGTACTTGATGGCAGTTCTATCACTCTGATACACACGGTGGGACAACTGGCTGCAGAAGAAAACACAATGGAACCGTTTCAATGGTCTGTGCGGGCCAGGTCTCTGTTAAAAAGGCTGTGGCGCTTAAAGTGAACGGCACAAACGGTTGTTATAATGCAAGCGGGTGCATTCTGTCATCCTCGTAAAAATTGAATTTTTCTTGACAGTGATTTTGAACATTGTTGAATTGGTTGCTTCTTAGCAGTTGATCGGGTGGTTAATCATACTTTCAATTGGTAGTCAACTTGAAAAAGCTCTGCTACCACACGAAGGGGCAGTACTACATAAGCCCCAATGATAACTCATCGAAAGGTGAGGGACCGTTTGCAAGAAAGCTTCAAAGCTCAGACGGATCACCGGCAGTGTGGTTAAACAGTACTTGATTTTTGGAAGTAATTGGCATCAAGCTCACCTAAATGCTCCCCTGATCAAATTTATAAACAAGTAAAAGAACCTCCCACTTGTGGGCAGTGCATACGCATCGCGAACAACACTTTTCTGACTGCATTCTTTGGGGCGGTTTGAGTGATCCTTGATCCTTGACTCTAGGTGCGGGGAACATTCTATTATTAATATGAGAAGCCGCCTTTGCAGCATAACCCAAAGGCTGTTAAGTTTATATTTTTGAGCAGAATATTAGCACACCTGAGTCAGTGGGTTTGATGTCTCTATTCGTCAATGCGAATTAAGCTGTCAGCACGAGAGCGAACACTGTTGCGTCACAATTGCACAGTTTTGTAAAGTGCGTCATCATGGGCTTGGTGTGTTTACTTAGTTATTCTTCAAAAGTCCAAAATTCGCGACAAATGCTATTTTACAGGCAGTGTTGTTGTTTCTGCCGGTGTGTTTTGGTGATCTT
>NW_008751880.1:410774-413130 GCF_000715545.1 Opisthorchis viverrini | reverse complement strand
TCAATGCGAATTAAGCTGTCAGCACGAGAGCGAACACTGTTGCGTCACAATTGCACAGTTTTGTAAAGTTTCGTCATCAGGGCTTGGTGTGTTTACTTATTCTTCAAAAGTCCAAAATTCGCGACAAATGCTATTTTACGGGCAGTGTTGTTGTTTCAGCCGGTGTGTTTTGGTGATCTTTAGTGAAGAGCTATCTGAGAGCTTTCTTTATCCCACTAATCGCAATCAGCATTAGGTTTACCAGCTTGTTTCAAAATCGCTTACAATCTTTCATATTCGGCAATGAGAATCAGTGGTATCATAAAACCACATGGCTGAATTAGGGCAACAACAACTCTTTGAGTCATCGACCGAAAAGCTGTTTTCTGTACCCAGATGCTAATTCCAACCATACAGCTAATTGCACTGTGTCCATTTGATGATCCATGAAGCCATACAGACAGATGCAGTGAGTGTTCAGGATGTTTTGACAACAAATCATCATCAGCTATAAAAAACGTGATGACACAATGATCGGGTTGAGAAGCTTCTGCGCGGCACAGGGGTAGCTGTTTTCAGGCAAGGCGAAAACCATACCATCTGAGGGTCCGGCAAATTTCTGAGGTATTTATTCACAGTGAATACACTTTTGGCAATGAGAGTATCCTTGCAAGTTTGTTTTACCGTATCTATTCCCAACATACACATGGTCGGGTCAACTTGAGGTGACTGGGAAATTTGAGGTTGTGCATCGTAGTAATGTAATTAACAGAGGAACATGAGGATATGAACTATCCTTTAAAGATTCTTCCCTTTTGGCATTGTTGTCAAGGGACCCGATAAGGGATGTGGTAACTACCGGATTGTTTCCTGGGTACTGTAGACATGAAGATGTGTGCAGCATGTTAGCCTTTTTATGTGAAAGTGATCAAAGAAAATCACATTCTCTAGTTGGACTGTTGGTCCTAATACACGTTGCTCTCATGTTTATGACGGCTGTTCTTAACTCATAGTGCTCATACAAAGATAAAATGGGTCATCCCAAAAAGCAAATTTGAGAAGACCTATGGTTGTTGTTGCAGAAACAGTCATTTTTGGAAGGTGCGTCTCGCATCGCCACCGATGACAGAACAATAAAAATATAACATAGTATGCCACGTAGCTGCATTACATTGCGTCCACTTCTGGTGTCGTCACTAAACGTATAACATGGAGAAACTGTTAGGCTGACAAATTTAGCTATCTTAGTTTGATGAGATAAAAATGAACCTATCTACAGCCGGTTTTCTGCCGTGTATTTAAGTCCATACTTCAAACTTCTGCAGCGGCTGTTACCGATGCCCTGTATGGCTGATATCCACCCCATTTGTAACCCAAATTACATCCACATAGACCTCCAACCAAACAAATACACTTATATTCCTACACTGTGTGGTCCCCCGGCCAACACAAATGCTCGCTGCCCCCAGAATTGCGCACCCACAATTCAGCTACCCATACCGTGGCATCCGTTACGGGACTGTACATAACAGCATAATACATACATAATAGCATTGCACTGACACAACTAATCCGCCGCTATTTCCTCCATAGTCTCGATTGTATACTTCATTGTAACCCTATCGGTAGATACAAACAAACCATTTTCCTGGACCCAACCGCATCTGGGACCAGTTCGTCCTAATACGTTCACCTTTTGCTTTGTATCTGCACTTTTAGCTTGTTTTCCCAAGGAAGCCAATGATTTCTTTACAACCCTGTGAGAATTAAGTTTCGCACGTATATCGGTATAACCAGACGAATAAGAAATCCAGAATCCAGATCAGCGTGACATTTACCACGTATGTATTCGAATTGGCGTATATGAACAGCATATGGGATATTAAAACAAGAGAATAATAATAGAGTATTAATCATGTTCACCACATCCGCCACACCTTGAATGAGCGTATGGATGTTTATAGTCCAGCGGTGGTCTTGATCGCAATCCTTCGGATATTCTCGGAATGGGAACTTCAGGCTCCTCACAGGTAGTGCGTTCTTCGGATACAACGTTTTGTTCGTATACCATAAGATCATCTACAAAGGATTCATTAGAATTTGAAACAGCAGCAGTGCCGTTAACAGACTGACCTCTGGTATTCAACTCAACCTGGTCAGTGTGTCACCAGGTGACAAGATATGTCATCCAAATCGAGAATTGTGACCATCCGTTTGCCATTTGATGGAAGCACCATTCCTGTAGCAGGTCGCAAATCATTACCTTTGAAAAACGTAACATCAGCCGTTAGGGCACAGTCAAGACTTGTACGCAATGAACGAGATTTAAATAGATGCGCGGGACTCTTCCCAGCAACGGAATGGACGGCATTCCTGT
>NW_008751880.1:409557-410354 GCF_000715545.1 Opisthorchis viverrini | reverse complement strand
TCTCACGGTCAATTCCACATACGTAGTAGGAGAGAATGAAATAATGACAGACTTTAGTGTTCCGACGAAGATCTCAGCAAGTCCATTCGACTGGAGATGTCGTGGAGCATTAAACAGATGTCGACATCCAAGACCCTTTAACCATTCGTCGAAGAATTTTGCAGTGAAAGTGTGTGCCGTTGTCAGCGACCAAAACAGTTGGTACACCTCCATGGCTGAATACTTTCCTCAATGCTTGCTGAGTGAATTCGGCACTTGGAGACGTGGTTAGAAAAATTCCAGGCCAACTTGAATATGTGTCAATAAAGACTAAAGCGTAGTATTTACCGAAAAGGACCACAGTAGTCGGAAAGAGCTCGTTGAAATGCTTCATAAGTAACTGGCCACGGATACCACTGTGAAGACTTGTTATGAATCTTATGTACACATTTAACAAAATTCTTAGCAGTATGCTTGATATCAGCGTCCAGTTCCGGCCACCAGCATGACAAGCGTGCAAGGGATTTCATTTTGTCAACACCCAGATGACCAGAGTGTAAATCTGCAAGAGCAGCCGCTCGCTTAGTCGATGGAATGACAACTCTATCCTCAAAACACAGCAAACCATCCGGAGTAACGGATAAGCTTTCGCAGCAACAGTAAAAACCAGGAAATCGGCGTCGTTCTTGCTGCGTCCATCCACGTCACAGTGCAGAGAAAATGGGAGCGAACTATCTTTTAGTGTCAGCAACAAGCACATCCCGGTTGACTGGTAATGGTTGAATCAACAGACAATCTGAGTTGTTTGAATCAGAGTC
>NW_008751880.1:378236-408039 GCF_000715545.1 Opisthorchis viverrini | reverse complement strand
CAGTTCCGGCCACCAGCATGACAAGCGTGCAAGGGATTTCATTTTGTCAACACCCAGATGACCAGAGTGTAAATCTGCAAGAGCAGCCGCTCGCTTAGTCGATGGAATGACAACTCTATCCTCAAAACACAGCAAACCATCCGGAGTAACGGATAAGCTTTCGCAGCAACAGTAAAAACCAGGAAATCGGCGTCGTTCTTGCTGCGTCCATCCACGTCACAGTGCAGAGAAAATGGGAGCGAACTATCTTTTAGTGTCAGCAACAAGCACATCCCGGTTGACTGGTAATGGTTGAATCAACAGACAATCTGAGTTGTTTGAATCAGAGTCACATGATGGAATTCTTGACAAGAAATCGACATGAGGAATCATTTTCGCACTACGATGAACTACTATGTAGGTGTAAGAACTCAATGCAATAATCCACCGTTGCACCATAGCGGTAGGTGACTTCGCCAGAGACTTCCTTGGATGATACAAGAACTCCAAAGACTCGCGATTATTAAAAGTGGTTAATTTTGATCCAAAAAGATACTTATGGAACCGTTTGACAACCCAATATACAGCAAGTGCTTCTCGGTTAGTCTGAAAATATCCACGCTCGACTTTCGAAAGTCGACGGGAAATGCAGATCACTGGTCTACCATACTTTTCAAGGATTGCTCCTATTCCAGTGGGAGAAGCATCAGTAATGATGGTCGAATGATGTTTGGCGGAAACTGGCTTCAAGACAGCTGAAGTCTGAAGATAACCAAGCAGTGCACGCAACGTCTTTTCATGGTTGGAGGACCGAGAAAATTGATTGGAAGATATCACATCAAACAGACAAATTGCATGCATGGCGAAATTAGGAATTAAACGGGAGTAATACTGGAGTGCTCCTGGAACTGAGCGCAGTTCTTCTAGATTGGTTGGTGATGGTGCATTTACTAAAGGGGATAGACGGTTTGTATCAGGTTTAAAGCCGCTGCCATCCACAATGTAGCCAAGGCATGAAAATGATGGGACATCAAAAGTATTCACCACAAGCCCGCCTACTGTACTGTGCGTCACATCCAACTCACTATCTCAAGGAACTTTCGCGCCCGACTACGCTATGAAAGCGGCGGCAGTGCGACCCTACATTTTCAGTATACCTTGATTCTGCGATCCTGGCTACCATCTATCTTTACCGAAATTTTCTTTGCTTCACTATGATTGCATACGCTTTTCGTAACTCTGACCTTAAACTCAACCGTCCAAGATCCTGCAGCCCCACAGTTGGTTTCATTTTTAGTTCAAATTGCTCCTTCCCCAAAATTAATGTTTAGGTTCTTTGTTTTCCGCGATTTACTGTATCATGTCCCGTGCTGGACAGGATCCCTTGTTTTGCTTTTATATGGCGCTGTTGCCCGCCATCTTCGAAGCGTACTGTTCTGACCCAACGTCGATTTGATACGTTTCGTAAGAGACCAAAGAACATGACATCTGTGTTTCTCTACCCCATATCCACCAAAATTAGCTCATGCTAATTTTGGCTACCAAACAAAAGCAGAGTGCCGTCAACTTGGAATAGGCGCTTGCTGGTTAGTGGGCATTGCCAGAAATGCTATATATTCAATGCGTATTTTAGAGTTACCGAAGGAACTTGACTACCGCGTCACTCACGTTTCCTGAGTAGACTGCTCTGTATTCTGTATGTTAGAGAAGTAACGTATCCACCCCGAATACAACTTTATACATCGGTTTGCGCGCAGTCTCAGAAAGAACTAGCAAAAATGTTTACCTAGCCACCGACTAAAGCGGGTACTTCCTCAGTCGAGGTCTGTGCACATGATGTGACTCCCCCTTTGAAGTCAATGCGGGATGGCCGTATCCCCTCCTAATTAACTTTGTGCCCGTTATCACCCCAAGTGTGCTGCCTGATTAAAAGCCTATGGGATTTTGTACAGCGTCACCTGAAATAACTGCAAAAGTCGCATTTTAAATTCCTGCCGATAAGCTATTGCCAAAACCATAGAGGTTTACTAGAGGCCTTTTACGGACCTCGGGTGTGCTGCATTCTTCCTCTGGTCGAAGTACACAGGCACTACTGGAAAGAAGACCATGTGGTTGTAGTCGTGGCTTTATTCGTCCATTCATGAGGCAATGTATTCACAGGAGGTTTCGGTCAAGTATTTCGATCAGGAATTCAAGCGTTCTTTCACAAAAAGGTTCACTTCAGACTAACCAGGATCTACAAGGTCAAGCTTGCCAGTAATCTAATTCATACCCGCCACAATCAGACAGTGCAACAAAAACGGCCCAGTGGTACTGTGACTAGGGTAAAAGGACTCGCCCCTCCACTCGCTCCTGAAACCTGACCAGTAGGAACCGCCTGATATTGCCTTTCAGTTTCTCTATCCTGTGTTTCATGTGTTTCGCAACAGGTGAAAAGCAAGACCATTTTACCATTTAAATATTTTTGGGTTTATTGTTCGGTTACGGAAAGTTAACGACGGCCATGTAACTAACAAAAGAACGGGGAGGACATAAAAACCGCTTTCAACGTGCCATTCTCATACACAGGACCGTGACTCTATGGGGGTCCGGTACATCAGACAAAACTATGCCTCTAGCCAGTCAAAAGAGAGCAAATTCTAGCACAAAACTATAGAAATTGAGAGAGAATCGTTCATAACAAAGGGAAAAATCAGTTAAATTTGAGATAGTGTAACTAAGATTCGGATGCAAAGAAGAGAGATCACAGTGAAACACAAAACGTTATCATATCAAGCAGAAGAGGGGCAAATCTGTTGATGATGTTTACGATAACTCAAGCAGTTGAAAATTCGTCCACCGTGGTATCTGATCAGAGTTGTCCCAATAGCCAACCTATTGGCCAAGTATTCAACAGGATAAGCGGCAAGCAGTCTTCCATAGATTTTGCTAGTCATCACAAAAAGCAAAATGTCAATGTCAGTGGAAATCCAAATTAAATTTACTCACAGGATATAAACTGCGCAGTGTGAGTAGCTTTGTAATAAATTGCTCAATAATATATAACTAAGTGTATTTTCAGTAATATCACCCAGTAGCAAAGCTTCACACAGCGCCCAACGTTTATGCATCGTGTTCGAAATACTTTAGCTTTTTTGTGGACTGTACGGCGTAGACCAAAGTTGCTTGTTGAATCACAAAACTCACAAAAATTTAAAAGATCGATGCCTAAAAATTGCCCCCGTCGCTCCTTAATCTGAAGACAAACCTATAAGATGAGTTTAGGAGACTACTGGAAGAAATGTTCTTGTTACACCGGCCGTTTTCTGAATGGACGAAAAATCACCATAGAAGCGGTACTGTTGGTCAGTCAGGTTAGGATGTATACTGGCGGGGAAGCTGCTCTAAACATAGGTAGGTGAAAACTTTTAGGCTACTTTGGTAGATATGATCCAGTAGTTACCAAGGTATATGAGTTCTAATGACGCACTGATGACTAAGGTGCCTGGGGTGTATATTCTAAAAATTAAGGTCATCCAATTTCAGACACTTTCATCAGCGTACACAAGCATCCAGCCGAGGTGAATATAGCCTTACGAAGCTCACACACATGAATCCAGCGCACCAAACTATTCTCACGCTACATGTTTTCTAGGTGCTTGTTTGTTTTCCGTAAAAAGAGTCTGGTCATTTAAAAGGTGCAGCGTTTCCCCCCAATCCCTGGGTTGCATACTAGGAACTGTTAGGGCCATCCGTTCTGTAAAAACAGCTTTAAATGGAACGTGAAAGATAAGAGGTGACCCCGTATGAACAACCCTGATGTTGCTAATAGACGTTTGAAAAAGTAGAAAACTAACAAAATCGGGAAGAAGCTTTACCCAAAATTTCGGGTCACAAGTTGGTTCGAAAGAATATGCGGTGAAATAACGCGAGGTGAAATAAACAAATAAGCATCACACGCTTTGAGAGCGTAATGACACTCACACACCCAAGGCACTCAGTTCAAACACGGCTTTACACTTTCTTGTTCAGCAAGTAGAATTACCTCCATGCGAATTTCTCTAACTCATTTCTCTCCGTTTTATGATCCCATTAGCGTACAATGTCTGACCACTGACTTGTAAACCTAATATGTCTAGGAAGCTGAGAACACTAATTTCTGCCCATCATGTGCTGGAGGGTACGGTACAGTCAATGCCCAGTCACACAATCATTTACCCATATGAAGTGGTGCTCGTCTCACTAAATCGGCCAGTAATTTAGCACCCAGAGATTTTGGAGTTTGCGTGTGCAAAATAAGCTGGAAGGCATTGCCGCTCTATGTATCCTGTTCCTTCCTGTTTTGTTAACAGGAACAATTGAGGATTCTCTAAATGAGTTACAACCAAACGGGAAATCAATAGACCTTCAGGAAAGTGGATGGTAGTAACAGAAGTTTGACATTAGCGAAATACACTCATTTTAATCTCAATCTGGTTTTGATACCGGGCTCATCTGGAATCCAGCTGAATCTATCGTTTATGAAGATTTTTATACAGGTTAATGTGTCGCAGCAGGCAACTCTGGTTTTGAACCGAGCTCATCTGGAATCCAGCTGAATCTATCGTTTATGAAGCTTTTTATACAGGTTAATGTGTCGCAGCAGGCAACTGCATGCTTCCGTTGGCACGATATTCAGGATATCGCGATACGAATTATGGACGTAATACACTACTAACTGAAAACACTTCAAGAGCCCACGATCGGTATTGTCCTTCTTGAGCTCATCAACTAGACAAAGCCCTCGAGTTTCCGTCAACCTTATTTTCTACTTGAACCCGAATTGCACGAAATTAGAAGAAATACACTCAGTTGCATACCAATTTGGTTTTGATTTGGATAGTAGCCAAATCAGAACGAGCATAGTGCACTGACCGGACATGAGTGAACAAGCTGTAACACAAACAAAGGTGACCGGAACTGAACACCAATAATGCAAATGCAAACATTATTGCTTTGAGTCGTAAGTTCAGCCGTCCATGAACAGCGCGAACCAACTTGTCCTAGGATAACCGTCATTGGTTTCTCCAATTGCTTTATTCTCCCGATGAATACAGCAAAGATACATCCAGAACTTATAGAATTGTGTTTGCAGCTAACCAGTAGCTAATCCATACTTTTTGTAAAATTTCTACTATCATTTCTGCTGATAATGCCAGTCTGTCCAATTTTGACACCATATCAGCTGGCCATATTTGCAAAGCTTCTGAAGCTGGCACTTTTATATATTTCAGGGGATATTTTGAAGTAGTTTTGCGTAAGGAAGCTAAAATGGGATAAAAACAAACAATCTAATCGTAAGATAGATATCTGTACTGGAAAAATGTCATTTCGAAAAAAATTCCGGCAAGATAACTGGCTAGACGCGATGGAAACGATTCTCTTCTCAAATTACTCTATGTAATTACCCCGTCGGGTCGATAGGATTATTGAAATACCGGCTTAATGTTTACAGTGCATGGTAAGCCCGGCAACCTTGCCTGGAAATGAGCGATAGGACATTTGAATCATTAAGACGTCATTAAGACGTCTGCCTATTTATTCATTATTGGTTAATTGCACGCAGTCTTTTTAAGGTGTTGTTTTGGTAATGTGCGAATTTTGAAAGGAACCTTAAGGACATTAGACTGTTCTTAAGATTCCATGCACAGCTGGTGGGACATTGAAGGGTTGAGGTATTTCCTACTCAGTAAATTCCGCAATCAATGCATATCCGTTTTTGTATACATAGGTGAGTTTACGTAGGAACAAAAGGTATGTTGGTTTATCACATTTATTACATATCACTTTAAAAATTTCGGTGACTTTTGTATGCAAACAGACTAGCTATGTGGAAGCCACTGAATCATCTGCAAAAGTTTGCCTCGCCGGAGAGGAAGTACTTGTTGGCTTCATAAGAATTTCCAGGACGCACTGAATGGCGTCGTTCCAAGTCCGTACCGGCAACAATGTTAATATCCAAGCCCTAATGAAAGAAAAAAAACGGAAAACTGGTATTCTTTGACTTTTTAGTCTATCCATAGGCAGAAGTCTACAGAAAAGCAGCGCAAACTGACCGAATTCTCGGCTGCCTAAAAAATCATCCAAGTTGTCACAATTCTAGCTGCATCCGGACCTTTTACAAACGTATTGAGACGCATTACAACACTATTGAGTCAAAAGTCAGAGAAGAAAAAAGTGTGTTCAGAACTTTTTAGAGAATTGGATACCGCACCAACTTCATATGGTGGACTCTCAGAAAGCCCAATTTTACCAATTCAGCAGCTCAAGAACAAGGCAGGCGGATCATGTTTTCACACATCAAGAATATTTCGGAATTCAATGTGCGGCCGTCAAGGCAGTATGACACAACTGTGGCTTGCAAGCATGCGAGCACCTTACGGAGAACACTTTTAAATACAAAGGAAGAGGCGGACAAACCCAAACAAACGGTCCAGGGAAATGAACCGGTTTCTTGAACTAGAACTAAACCGATAACTCGAAGAATGATAAAGAGTGACTCATCAAAGGGAGGTATCAGCTTGACCATCAAGCACAAACAGACCGATCAACAGAAGAAATAATAGAATCTACATCAGGCACGAAAGTACAATTGGCTAGTCAGACTAGAAAAGTAAGGCTGCAATACAAACTAAGAGCGGACCAAACAGGCTGAGGGAAAGAAACAGAAAGCACCATCGTGACCAACCAAAATCATGGAGGAAGGACCGCAATGCAACACAAACCGGAAAAGGAACCAGTCGAAAGCGCATCTCAAACAACCCAAACGAGGTATTTGACAGACGATTTAAATACGAGCTACACAGGCGACCTTGCAGCGCAAATAGAGAACGAGTCGATAACGTTGCAGAAAGGGTATATACATGCTAGCCCAATCACATGAGATGATACGGTACAATTTTCGAAAATTAAGTAAACTCAGCGAATGGATCACGCTCATGGATAGATAGCAGAAATCAGCTTGGCCCCTCAAACTTCAGTCTGAGCCAGGCCTATGTACTGCCGACTTTGAACGGACTACCCTTTGTCTGCGTGGAACTGGTCACACGCATGTCAAGTAGTCTTTTCCCACCTCGAAAATTCACATCTGGTTTGTTGTTAACTCAGTACAACGTTAAGCTCCTGATCATGTAGGCAGTCGATACTTTAGACAAAATTGGTGAGGTCCCAATGCACCACTTTCCAAACGGACGTTAAAGGGCTTTTGTCACATATGTTATTTGCTCTTTTTGGAAAGGAAAAAGAGAGGAAGTATGCGATAGAAATTTTACAATGTGTTGCACGTCGGGGGATTCTTCCTTTACATGGGACACAAGACATTTTTAGAACTCCAGCCATTTGACTATCTAATATCTACAATAAAGTCAACAAAACAATAATTGCAAAATTAAATTATTTGCCTCAGTTTCAACTGACAGCAAAATGCGACAAATTTTTCTACACCCGTTCAGCATCTTATTGCCTCTGTTCAAGCAATTGCCAGCAGAGAATATGAGCAGGATCTTTCACTGGAGTGGGTTAGTGGATATTTTTACACTATATGGTTAATATAAGTAAAAGGTAGATGTTACCAGTTATTCCTTTACAAGTGTGCTTTGAAAATAATGGGTGATTGTGTAATGTTTGACGACCGCTTTTGTAACATCACAGACTATAGCATCAAATAATGAAGCACTTTAACAAAGGGCATTCTGAAATCATAGAAACTACAGACATCGCCTATCGGTTGTCCATTCAGTGGCCGATCTGCAGATGTGAGCGTACTAACGACCTAATCCCCGATGGGATCTCAACTGTCTCGTTCACCGGAAATCCATCGAACTGTCGTGCCACGCTGAGAGGATCTACGTTTCTGATCGTCGTGGACAGTTGCTAATAAGGGCCAAAGATATTTTTGGTAAACGGACTTTGACGGCAGAAACGTATCTACTATTAGTGAATCGCTCACTTAGTTCCCACCGTGGACAGTTGCTAATAAGGGCCAGAGATGTTTTTGGTAGACGGACTTTGACGGACTATTAGTGAATCGCTCACTTAGTTCCCATTTAGATGCCATCGGATCCGAATGAGTCATCCGATGGCGACACCTCACATCTTATCCTCTCAACCCATGTTGGGGATGAAGACGGTAAGAAGTAAAAAAAAGAGAACCCGAAAAATTAGCCTTTCCTTCTCCACCAAGCTCCACATGATGCCAGGCTGTACATTTTGTATGCTCCAGACCACCTTTCAGAAGGTTTACTAACAATCCCCGTCCTAAACCCCTACAATGAGTAGCTAATAGTGGAGGAGGAAAGGTACTGTGTTGCGTTCACGTCCCTAATCAACCTAAAATGTTGTTTGATGTCTAAGTGATTGCTTTCACTACGCGTGCTATCCGTTCCTATAACTGGCTTCTTAGCTGACGTGATAGTTTTGTTGCATCATAGGCGTTCAGGATAAAATCAACCAAAGAGCCAGAAAGAACCACGCCAGGGCCTACTTTCTTAGATTGGCTTGGCAACCGTTCTGTTCAAGTGGTTGCAGCAATACAAGAAGGACTGGGGTGAAGCTTAGGATGCAGGTAAAAGGAAAGGTTGTTTGAAACAATCCAATAGCACTTACTTCCGATTGGAATCCCGATTCTCCTGTGGTCAAACAGTATATATTGCCATCCGGTTGAAATTCCTTCGGCTTTTGGGACTGCTTCAGTAAGCGTGCGCCTTTTTTTCGACCCATTTTAAAGCCTTGCTGTTTGCATCATTACGGCCGGGTCTCTGTTTACAATAGATTTGATGCGGATTTTATCTTCATTCTAGTTCACGTGACCAGCTCATCCGTTGTTTGTCCTCCAGTTAGAGTCCGATATGTGAATTTTTAACACTGATTTTTGTATTCTCTTGTCCACTACTTACATGACGCACATTGCACTTGGCAAGAACTACCAGTGTGGCACCATTTTGTACAATGGTTAGTACATTTGAGCGCACTTTCTTAATTTGGTGTTCGATCGTCCAGCCTTCAAACGGGTACGAAATTCACATGTACTCAAAATTTATTGATTATATACTTTATGTTTCAGAAACGGGCTCAAAGACTTAATTGAACAACCTATCTTATTATCTCAATTCTCATTCTGGGAGCTAGTGAGATCGTGCGGAAATAAGTCAACGACAACCATGATGAATGCGCATTTGATCCCGAGTGTCACCGCTAACCAGAGTGGCGCCAGTCAAGACACGTTCACTTTCCTGGTACTCGGGTTGTTCAAAACAGACTCACCATGCATGCACACTGGCTCCGTCTTGTCTAGCATGACATGCATTCGTTGCTATTGTGATTACAAATAACAGGATATAAATCACCGGCGTTGTGTGAGTGTCACCGTTTATTCCAGCAAACATGTGCTCTCTCGTTTTGTTCTCTTTAGAACGCCCATCTAGTAAATATTCCTAATCCATGACCGATGTCTGAGTACTTTTCTGCCGCATGGAAACAATGTAGGTCGATCGATGTGGCTGTGCTGCTATGCCTTGATTTTTGGTCCCACTGGATTTCTTATCATCTGGGTGTGTGCACGACGCCTCACCTCGACCTCATCTCGATCATGACCAATCAATGAGTCATGAGTAGCAGCAGCGTGATCCGCCTTCCAGCTCTTGCAGTGATTATTCGTGACCTTGAACTTTTCCGTTTGAAGTAATACTCCATTCACTTTGAGTTGAAATCGCACAGAGAAGAGGCAAAATCTTTGTGAAGCACACGGAGTGTTATAAAGCAGAATGAAAAACAGCGGCACATGCCGATTCCACTGAGTAGAGAAATGAACATCACATAAAGTGAGTGATGCTGAAACATGTTTTGAAATTTAGATTCCAGGCTCACGTAGTACTGACGGAAAGCACCGGGATTGTACTCGAATAATCAGCTGGACCTTAACCTTAGAGGTAATAAAAACGAATAAACAGTTGAAACCAGGCCGACCAAAAAACTTTTAGAATGTCGTCATTCTGCGACATCTTTATGGCGAATAGTTGTGCTGCATTTCAACTTACGGCTTCTTAAAGTATTAATTTTACTTATTCGTTCAGGTTTAAAGGTTTGGAACTGTTGATTTTGTGTGACAGTATATTGACTAAGATGATAAAAAGGGGTATATGAAGGCTTTTATTAGAATTTTCATGCTGAAGCTTACTGGGTACCACTGTGACATAACGGCCTAAAAGATGGAAACCAGAGAAGTCAGTCAGAATCCTAAATTGACTGTTTGTCGATGGTTCCCAATTCGGATACTCCTGCGATCACTTATCATTCGGCGTCTTATTCTGATAAACAAAGACAGATGTGTGCTGTTGGTGATCATACTGATTTCTTCTCGAACGCGTGCGGACTATTTTTGGTTAGTGCTCCATACGTGCACCGTTGTAACTTGCCGTGGACACTTGACTGCGGCATCGCCGTCTTATTATTAGTTCCTGAGCTTTACACGCCGTATCAAGATTTGACTTCCTTATGTTTCATTTGGTGTTATACAGCTACCTGGACGTACTCATTATTCAGCAGCTGAGTGTACATTCCTCTCTGCTATTTTATGCTGCATACGCCCTCGATTGAAACAGATTAAACTTTACTAGCCTCAAACAGGTTAGGCTGGTTCTGTGGCTAAAAGCATTTCACCTTGGCGTAGTTACAAAGCTCAATAGCCGGTCGACGTAATGACATTAGTTAGCTCAGACGAGTGCCACACAAAACTTCTTACCTGTTGCCACAAAATATAAGGTTGTAAGCCATGCCAGGTTTTACATTTTGTGTAATTATCACTGCTTTGGTTCATGCTGCTAAGTTAGCGATATCCTAACACCACGGACGATGTAACCACTATAAGCCGGTGCTTTTTGTAAGACAGGCCTACCGTCCAAAGTGGTATAGAATGAAGGGAAATGCTGGAGAAAATTTTTCACATCAAATCAACCAAATACTAAAATGAGCAAACACATGTAAACAGATGGCCACCTGTATAAATGCGAAGGCGATTTAAAATGAGCGCTGAACCAGTTTCATGTTACCGCCGTTGATGTAAACTAAAGTGTCCCCAACTATGGGTCAGTATTCTAACCTCACCAACTGGAGCCTGACGTTTATGTTGGAATATCGCACTCAAGAATCGTCTGCCAAATCGACTTTTGCCCTTTCTCAAGTTTATAAGTGATTGGATTATGTGAGTTTTCTCATCAAGCGATGGTGTAAGATAGCAGCGTGCAAATGTTCGACATCTATTGGTACCTACTTCTTCACTGCATACCATCACATAGCTATCTGAACCGGCCAGTAATCGGAATCCTCAAAGATATCAACTCACCTTCAAACAGTTTCACGGGACCGGAACCTTTAAGTTAAATTTTATTGCCCTAATCGTGCTCCCTTTTCTGCCTACACACCGGCTATCATCGTTTTACAACTAATCATCTGAGTGCAGTTCTATGGAACACGTTGCTGTCTACCGATCTATTTGGGGCGGCTGCATGAGGCCTCCTTGTGGCATGAGTCAATCAGATCACACCTGTTTCGTTTAACTGTGTTTCCACGTCAAAATTGCCCGCAAGATGCCCTCAAAATACATTTGGGGGTGTGGACTCGTTTAACTGTGTTTCCACGTCAAAGTTGCCCGCAAAATGCCCTCAAAATACATTTGGGGGTGTGGATGCGTATTTTGCTGCGTGAGAGCTACAATGAGCACACTGCAGTTTAATTAATACTTTGCACAGGGAAATGAGATGGATCTGACCATGTGGAAAACCACTGAGGCTTCAAAGGAGGGTCAACCTCATAGATGTGAGAATGTTGTGAGCAGTAACAGGTGGAAGAAAGTTTTGTATTTCATTGTGCTCCTCGGTGTGAAATAGGCATAACGAAGCACAACAGTTTGAGCTGCATTCGTGACGGCCATCTAGTGAGACATTATTGCTCCTCCGAGTGTAAGTAGATGGCGCGCAGCAGAACTGTTATCTTACTAACATTAGTGATTTTTGAGATCTTTCCGCCGAGAGACATTTCAGAGAATCCGAATGTAAACGAAGCTTTCCTACCAATTTTTTCAGAACCTTACAATTCGTGAAAGAAATGGAGACTTGGCAATCTGTCTGCATCAGTTCTATTACGAGAATTTATGTATCCTATATGCACGCAAGCTGCTAGACCACAGTTCGCTCCAACGTTTGATGAAGATTCAAAATATCCTCGGGTCTTTTGTCGGATAACTTCAGATTTATATGACTGATCGCGACGTTTTTGGACGACGGGAACAGTGCCTAGCTAGAGCAAACAAAACTTTCCTCAAAATGTATGGCTTACTTTTGAAAAGGAAAAAAATTCATTTGCTGATAGCTATGGTTTAAAACTAAGCTGGTGAAACATACTACTGATACATCAGTCCCATTAAGAACGTATTCCGTTGAGGTATGCGTATGTTTTAAAGCAGCTTATTCTATTCGGCGTTCCTTATCAAGGAATATATAAATTAATGCGTATAAACAGTGCAAGCAAACTATGGTCATTTTCAGTCGTGATATCAATGTTTGGTTTCCATTTTTCACAGGGACGAAATATTTATTGCTTACAGTTCACCCGACGAGTCTCTTCGTGCTCTTTAGTTAGCCAATCCTTTCGTACTGGTATTATGACCTTCATAAGTGTTATAACCTGCATTGTTTACTGTTGCTTCTTTAATGGTTTCTTTCATTTGAGCCTTTGTCTTTAGTCCTTAAACTAGTTTTCATTGGATGGCATGCCGAAATTCAGTTTGACGAAGAGGGAACAAAGCTTAGTGGTCAAAGCGTGAATTTGCTGACCGGAAGGACCTTGGTTTCATCCCAATCCCTGCCTCTCGACTTCCTGTGTATGGGCTTGGGATCGTGGTAGTATCCTCTCCATCGTGTTTCTCTCTGGTGTCGTGACAGTCAGGCACTGAAAAGGTGCTACAGATGAACGACTTTTTACGGCTTTTAGCCATTTGCGGAGAATGGGCTTACAACAGCGTCATTTGAATGTAGTGCACGCTATAATGAAAGCATCACTTAGCAGAGGTAACAGCAGGTTCCTCATGAGAACCTTTTAAAATCCGATTCTTTCAACTCTATAAATGCCTCATCATACACTTGATTCTTATCAATTGAAATGTTGATACAAGTAAAATAGAGTGGTTAAGCTGCGGTATGTAGCTGCTTATCCCTGATATTTCTTTCATGGAGGGTAAATTCCTAATTTCAGGATGGAATGAATTTTTGAACGTTTTTACTGCACATCTTCGTGGTCACTTGACTCTTCCATTGATTCCTACTTAAGGTTTTCTAGGTTGACAGCTCTTTTAGTCAACCATTTGAAAACGACCACCAACAAAGCTTTTTAATTTCCTTGATTATGTCAGCCACGTTTTCGCATAAATAGTGAAGTAATTACTGTAGATTAGGTAAGATGGTCCATCTTGCACCTGTGAAAGCCAGGTCTAATCTGCTTGGTACTCTGGTTGTTAGATAAGTTCTTGATGAGCTTTGACATGTGTCCGAAGAACGTGAGTACCAGATTTATTTTCTGTTGTTTGTGGAGGTGTACTTGAGCCACGGAAACGTTCTTTTCTCAGCGGTATCGTTTGTTTGATGACAAAACTTTGGTAATAACAGTAGTGTTGCGGAAGACGTATGCTATGTTCTTTGCTATACTGACAGATGAAACTTTAAGGTATCTGGAGAGCAAACATTTTTTAATCGAACAAATGGTTCTACCAAACCTCAATATCTTTATTTCACCCCTAACCGTATTAGACCTTGGCTGAACTGTGAAATAACTGATACTGATCTGGAACATTGGTATCTTTGAAGGTTTGATTAATTTATGTGACCGTCATAAAAACGTGAAAAAATTTTAATACCCCTTCCAAGACGATTTAGTGGGCTGTAGTGTCACAGAAAATTGTGTTGATTACCAGGTGTGTGTGAACATTCACAGAACTCATGCCTTCTTGGATTCAAGATAATCAGGTAGATAGACCGGGCTCAGCTGATGGTCCTCTTTACAAAAGAGGAGCATCCGAATGAGAGTCACTACTCCAAACTGTCCAGAACACTATTCTTCGTTCGTCACGATCAAATGATTGGCCTTTGGAGAAAAATCTTATAGAACCCAGGTGGACTCTTGTACAGTTAGAACTGTCCAAAAGTTTCAAGCAAAGTGGAGTAAAATTTTGCTGGTTTTCTCACATGTATCGATCGTGTGGATGAAACAAATCCATTCATTTTAAGTATTATTTACTTCTACATTTTGTAAAGTTACGGGGCTGAAAATTTGGTTTGAAGACTGACAGGTGTCTACTCGTTGAATCAATGACAAGTGGATGTTGGTTGATTTTGCGACAAACAACTCGGTATCCTAAACTTTCTGAGATTAAACCGAAAGTATAAATACTAATGTATGAAATTAATTCCACGCACTGACAAATAACGACACAGTAAATAGCCTATTATAGAAGCCTCATTATTGCCAGCTACATGAGAGCTACTCATTTTCTTTGCAGATAAAACACTACGACATTGTTCATCATACAGGGAAGAACAGTACTCATTGTCAGTGATATGGTCACGTAGGTATATCTCACGCAGGTAAACAGATTATTGTCCACGTATCCGTGCAGTATAGAATGCTCATGCTCCGTTAACGCGCTGTTTTTCCTTTATGCAAACGAGATGAACAGGGATTCATGATTTTATAGGCTCTTCAGCAATGATTCGACTTTTTGCCGTGCATGTTTGTTCCTCCTCCGAATAAATTAGTCAATGTTAACCACGACTACTACTAGTAAACTGAATTTATTTCTAAAATATTACCCTTGTTTAACTTTTGATAGACACCACTACTAGGTACATGTTATAGGACTGTCTTTCGTCTACCGTTGGAGGTCCGTGTGGCACGATATTTGTAGAAAGACGGAACTAATCACATAGGAAGTCTTCTGGGGGAAAAGTTTCCGGCTGTAGGATAACGAAATGGTAGAATATTGGGAGTGGAATATATTTCCTGAGTTGGAGCTGTGTAAAACAAGTAAGTGCCTACAACGGACGGAAATATATTGAACTTGTATTACGTTTGCAGTGGGGAGCATAATCCCACCGTAGGTAGCAGGCAGCTCTAAATTGAAAAGCCTTTTCAACTAAGATACTTTGTAGAGTTTGAGTTTGGCATAGGTAGTATCTTTCTGCCAAAGTGTTTTACACAGGACCAGGACAACACTGTTAGGATTGGTTATTGGCTACATACTTTTTTACGGATCTTCATTTTCTTGCGTTTATGCATCTGTTGTGTTGACAACCATTGTGTGTAAGCACATGGATAAGTTCAATCCTGCTGCTTAGACTAGCAAAAGAGATGAGCCTTATTCAGACCAAGCCGACTGGTTTCTGTTACATTGTACGCAGTCTTCCTAAAAATACAAGTCCCTTTTTCCAGTTTTAAGGTAACTTCCCAAGACATTTTAGTAACCGGACTGAACAAAGTCTAACAGACATGACAAAATTCAGGCACGTTGGTAGTGTTTCCAAACGAACAGTAGGTAACTTATTGGGTCCGATGCATCAACTTTATCTCCTTAATTCAACTCTAGTTAATTGACTCTGTCTTCAGGTGCTGCCCAAGATGCTTCTTAGGTTTAAAACAATAATGATTTGTATCAATGTCCCTCTGTAGGATACACCATACTCAACAGGAAAATTTTTCATCACGGATTTTTTTCCTGGAATCGGTTGAAAAACTAGAGGAAACGAAGAAAATTTATAATTTTTGAAAGATAAACCTAGTGCCACTGTTCTTTGTTACTAGTGTAGTGATCTTTGTCTGGTGCTATTAAAAAACACCCTATGTTTCCGCACTCCTGAGTTGACAGTATCGTGATAATCTTGATAAATTCTAACTGAATGAACTGTCTCTTACCAGTCCAATGTATGCCACGAAGTTACAATACGAGTAAAAGCTATATGGAGAGCAAAAACTCTGACTAAGCAGCTCACTTAGTTCACTTGTATTTCTTATTCGCTCAAGGCTAGGTGGTGCTCAAAATTTATCACCATTGCTAGTAGTCCGGTTAAGATGAAATTTACCCTGGCTACTAAGTTTAAATAATCCACATCAACAACTGCCGTGCTGTTTCAGTTCTTAAAGCTTTGCAGTATCCCGTCATTTTAAAGTGATGGATCTACTGACATTGTTGTAAAAGCTGAAGTACATTTTGGCAGAATTTACTCTCCGTGACCTCAAACGATACGCCATTTTCGCGCTAGTTTTGTTGCCGAAAAACGGTCCTCGTTTGAGAGGGCAAGTTCTTCACTGGAGGAGATGAGATGACGGCTGCTGTCTGAGCTGGGAGATCGTTGTTATTCATGCTGTAGGAAAATGAACTGTTTTCATTTGCGTCTTCGTCCGTTCTCGGTATGAATGTGCACAAGTATTTGGCTGAACCTGACCTTATTAACTTCGTAATGGGAGCACAAATTATCCCACTTCATTTATTTACTAAACCAAATAGCTTACGAGATGAGATGACGGCTGCTGTCTGAGCTGGGAGATCGTTGTTATTCATGCTGTAGGAAAATGAACTGTTTCTCGGTATGAATGTGAACAAGTATTTGGCTGAACCTGACCTTATTAACTTCGTAATGGGAGCACAAATTATCCTACTTCATTTATTTACATTATCCCACTCATTTATTTACTAAACCAAATAGCTTACGATGATTCATTGGCTTCTTACGTAGAGATAGCTTTGAGACACTTTTAGTTTGCGAGCTTTTAGTATGTGTTGTTTGTATTGTTTGCTTCCACAGGTTCACTCTGTTCTCACTTTTGCTCAAACACACATTTCCAAAATAAGTTTCCTTGTTGCACGTGCTATCGCAGACCCCGGTACGTGATCATCATGCGCAGCGAAGTGCTTCCCAATCGTGCAGACCAGGAAAAGCGGTTGTGTTTGTCATTTGAAGCACCTTGTGCATTCCTTTTTTTCCGAACCCGCCGCATACACTAGTGTGCACAAAAATACACTTGATCTAACCATTTCGTGAAATGGTTGACATTTTTGGCAAAAGCACATTAGTTTCAATTTGTGTTTTTTTCAGATTAAACGAGTTGCATCACAACATTATCTGCACCTAACGAAAAGGAAATTCAGCAGAGCTTAGCAACGTGAAATGTTAGTGCATTCACAAAAGTCTCCTCAACGAAAACACAGTGCACGTACATCAAATAATGCTAAATAGGCGTTCAAAGTTGACCAAACATATTTCTTATGTGGAATAATTGCTGATCAGTGCTTTACGCAAATAACAGCAACAGTCAACTGATATCTTCTGAATAGTCAAGAATCTTTAAAATGGCTTTAATTTTCTTCTCAGTAGAAACAATAGCAGTGTGGATCTCAAGAAACGTTTACAAGACAGCCGAAAGCCTAGTCAGTGAATTGAATTCGGTTGATACTTACTGGTCCTGACCGCTAACGTAAGTAATACAGCTCACTTACGGTGCTTATCACTCATCTGAAGACTGCCGAAATTTCTAGTGTGGAAATGTTTAAATATTATGCGATGTAGATTATGACTCTTCGTGCGAGGGCAATCGCCCATGGGCAAATGAGTACACCAATAGCCTAAGTATATTATTCAGCTGATTAAAATTGCACCAGGGGATTAAATAAAGAATGATACACAATAGTTTCTTGCATCTGTAAGAATAGTGGTTTACACGGTAACCTGATTAGGGGGATTCAAAAACTCCGTTCAAAATGTTTCGGTGGTACCTTCCCCGGACACAACATTTACAAAGCGTTGTTTAACTGGTGACCTGTTTTGTTGAATCAGTTGTTTGTGCATCCCAAGGTGCGCCGGTTCCTATTAGGATATTAGTATTTATCACCCCTCCTGCCTTCTATCCATTTTTACAGATTTTTCAGGTTATGTCCTCTGGTATGAAGCGTTTGAGTGTAATTTGAGCAGGCTGTCCGGCACGAACTCTTCGGATCGCTTGACAAGGCCGTGTGAGTAGCTTTAGTGATAGATCAAACAAACATCGAACGAGATACCGGATCTTACTGAAGACTGTATATCTTATCAAGTAATGGTGAAAAAAGTATGTTCACCGATCTGATACCAGAACAGGTGTTGTTACGACAGCCACAACCGACTCCCAACCTACGTATTTCTGACATCGTTTAAGAAAAGCGAAATGCTGTTATGTCGTTACACTCAGCTGAGCCTCCCAATCAAACTGCACCCTGACAGCTAGTCATGCGTGAGATTGTAAAAATGACTGCAGCCAAGCTTATGAGAACACTTTTTACAGCCTCAGGTGTTAAACTTTTCATACAGAGTTATTCAGCTGCTGACCTAGTTCGTAATGGCTTGTCCTTGTCAATTTAGACTGTTGAGTGTAGCAATGGTCCTTATTACACAAATTGTGTTCCAAATAAAGTTGCGCTGACTCGATTTTTCACAGTTGAGACAATTATGAAGCAAATAATGAGATTGTCTTAGGTCTTACCTCGGGTGGATCAGTCAGCTAGATTTAGGGAGAGTTGTCAACAGCTAATGCCATTCGAAGCGGTAGTTTCTCTGACATAAGAATTTGGCTCACATTCTATCATGACTTGTGGATCTAAGAGCTGTCACGAATTCCCGACCGCCATGGTAAGCTATGGTCTGTGAAAACGATGAAAGTCGTCATGTATAGAGTCCTCATAAGTTGCCAGCTTCTGGGTCAGGATTTCTTAACAGGTATGCGTTTGAATCACTCAACGTTGTCAGAAGCATCCTACACCAAATGTAATACCATTCGTTTGTCAGTGATGTGTCAGAGACTGTGGGTTATACGTTCAAACCTTCAAAAGCATAGTTGGTAATGATCTTTGTGAACTGGACTGATGTTAGTCTGACGCTGCAGTGCATGTCAGTCTCTTCCCGCAAACAATTTATAAAAAAAGCATTATTTTGGTGCAGTTCCTTTACCATATATTCTTTCGGGGATAAATAAAATTATTTGTTTTATACAATTGTCAATTGGCTAATAGGTTCCCGGGACTGTGGGTTAAATCAACAAAAATATGCCCATTAGGTTTCAGACGTCTATGGTGCTACCCGGCTGGAAAGTCCTGACAGCCGGGCCAGTTGATTAAAACAACCAAGTTATGTTACCGGGCCGTCTTTTGAGGCATCAAATCACTTAAACACGAACAGGTTCACCTTATCTGACGTTAAAGTTGAGATGCCTTCAGCGTTTGCTGTAGAGTTGTAACATTCTCTGCTCGCATGTCAGGTGTGCAAAGTTCAAACCCTGACACGGCCGAGCATATACACTCTGGTGGGGTTGAATAAGAGGAAAACCTGAGTCCAGTACTACTTCTTTTGATGTGGACTTACCTGGATGGTTTTGTCAAGACAGGAGGTGGTTAGTATCGATCAGCGGTAGGCGATTACACTAGTCATCTGCTTGTGCAGTCTCATTTTGAAGTAGCTAGATTGCTATCTACGGATTCTGTCGGATGTTTGCCAAGCAGTGCCAAACAAATGGATAAATGGCCACTAGTTAGACACGGACCGGCAAAATATTCTTACTGCTGATGTTGAACAGGGACAATTCATAAGGCGTACTTGAAGCTGGGTCTCGTTGAAAGACCCTTTTAAGGCAGAGTTCGGGGGATGGATCAATGTTTTGGAAGCCAGGTTGCTTTAAAATAGAAGAGTGCAATTTAGTCTTTCTGAGACTGATGAGATACTTGGAGTCTCACACTTCCTGTAGAATGTCTCTCTGTAAACTTCGTCTTCCACCAAGATTTTTTGGAGAAGCTGAAGCTCGCGATAAAGGCCACTGCCGGCAAAGATTCTGCAAGCTCTGTAGGCCGGCCATTTTTACTGTTTTTCCTGTAGTTTATGCTACGGAATTCGGTCTCCTGTCCAGGATATGAAGATTTCAACGTAATTACTTCGCTTAACAGGTCCCTCATGATGCCTTTTCAATGCACTGTATAGGAAATTGGATTTGTTTTTTGAAATTAGGCTAACTAAAAACGTGTCTGCAAGAATATGACAAGAACTGCAACTAGCATAATTTTCCACCTAAAGCAGTTATTTTTTCGAATGCGCTATAAAAATTAACAAATTTTTCGCCACACTTCTGAGTGAGCCGATTTCTTAACTACCGTCATAAAAGTTCGACCGCACATATTGGTGAATACTTCGTGCCGACATTCACCGCATGCTAAGAATAACCAGAAAGTGCTTAAGATGGAATTTAGGTCCTAATTAAGGGGATTTTACCAGTCAGGCTCTATCAGATTTTTAGATTTCTTTTCCAATGAGTAATTCTTTACTGGTAATGATGAATTTGGCAACATTGCCCGCTTTTCATTATTAATTACTTTCACATATAGAATCGAATGTCCTATTCACTTGTTCCATCCGCGATCGGTATCTGAACGATCCAGACTCAAAAGCATTCCGGGTTTTGTTGTTCAACATACTTTGTGCATTGCACTGTGCATGGTTGATGTCAGCTAAATGATAAAGCCTAACAACAAAAGCGTGCAGAACCGCCGGTTATTTGTCCATAGTCACTTGCAAAAGTATCAACCGGTGGAACCATCCGTTATCACAACTGATCTATGGTTGTCTCACGCAGGTTGTCCCACTGGTCCTGTCATGTTCCTAATTCGGATATAGAATGACAGAAAATTGCTGTGCGATATTGCACAATTGGTTTCTTACTGGAAAACACACGGTCACCTATGATCACTGATGAGAAACCAAACAGGTGTGAGTTGAATGGTAAAAATTGTCATGTTGATGTGTGCTCGCCTTGACGCCTTGCAGCAAATTGGCTGCATGAAATTTTATTCTTTGATCCATTCTGGATACTGCTTATGAAGATTGTACATTTGGGATTATAAGTGTTGTCTCCAAATTAATTTGCTATTTAAAGCTGAAATTTATCCGAATAATCTTGTGTCTATTGTTTTATCAAGTCAAACGTTATGCACAAAAGCTGACCTGAATCTCACCTGGAACGATATTTGAGATATCAAACTAAGCTTTGATACCACTCTGTACAACCAACTAACGGTTTCACACTTCCTGTGGTTCATTACATAGACCTAATTGGTGAATTTTCACTAACCACATTTCATATATGGACACCAAATCGTGCTACGCTGTGACAAACATTCATCTGCAAATTAGAATGGTGGTGATGGGAGACAACAACAAATGCACACCTAACAGTCCGATCCGAATAATCTAACGCACTGCCATATTGAGGTATTTTGATCTAGTTCGAGATATTCAGCCCTGTAAGTCTTGGTATTTAATACAGAGTCAAAATATCAACAGCTTTTCCAACTGTCTACAGCATAACTCTCTACGAGAACACTGAGATAGCGGACTAGTCATTTTATGCTGATCGCGCTGACTAAGTATGAGCTGAATTCCTACCCAATGATTTTCACTATAAGTTCTCACAGATACAGTTGTGTTAAAGTAAGTAAGCATAGTGAAGCGTGAACTGGAGACGCAAAAATAATGTTCTTTGAAAGCAGCCCGCTGAAAGCAATCGCATTTTTCCTCCACAAGCACTCAACTTTCAGCTCGTTTTGATTTAGTAATTCGCAGACACAAAGATTTTAGGCATCGCAGAGGAAACTATGAACGAGCAACTCAAGATCTGTATCACACGCAGGGTTATACGTAATCACAGTTGTGATATATGAGCCGAGTAACTCACCAAAACAGTGTGAAGGGCATTCTGGAAATGTCCTGGAAGAATTGCTTTTCAATACAGCATAATATCCACCACCCAACAAATTAGGGGCAGCTGCAAAAGCGCGCTCTCTTGCAGAAGCACATATGCCGAGTGGTTGCAAGTTATTTAAGAGAGCTTAGTGGCTAGTGGATAGATTCATAGTCACTAAACTCGGGTTATTCAGAGAATGGTGTTTCACCAGGAGAAAGTAGTAATCTTAAGCTGCTCCCAGCAACACAAGGAATTTTACCCTTATAAATGGANCCCAGCCACACAAGGAATTTTACCCTTATAAATGGAGGAGCGTCGTGTCCCTAGGCAAACAGTTCCACGACACTGGCAGTGAAATAGCTTGGTCAGTGATAAACTAGTGAAGCCGTTTGACCCTTTGTAGAAGTTGCTTAGGAATTTGGGCGATCGTGTCTGTGTTCTCGTGAACAGTCAAAGTTTTATACTAACTGGTCGTCAAAGTCCACAAAATATGCGCTGACTGATAAGCACTGAAACCGGAATGTGACCTGGTATTATTGAAAAGAATGTATCAAGGTCATCAAACGCCAAATCATACATGGATTTCACTTCCATGTGATGAAATTAAGTAGTTGTACGGAATAAATTTGACGACGGAAGCTGAGTTGATTACCCACTGATCATATTTCAGCAAGTAATTTATTCAATACAACGCAATACTGTTTATTGGAAGAAACTACTAAGAGGGTTACCAAGAGCCCTTTGACAGCCTAAGACTCGTATTACTCTACTTGGGATAATCAGGTAGGCTCCGTACTCGACTTTCCATCAAGCCTAAATTTCATGCATTCACAAAATTAACTCATCTGTGTACCATTTTGATTTTTATCATAAATAACAGTTTCACGCGGAACTCGTTTTGAGTCTCTTGTTAAAACAAAAGTCTTGTTTAAATGAGTGCTTTATGAATTATGTACAATTCTGATTGAAGTACAACATAAGGTTAACGGAAATCTTGAGTATTGCGCTTACGTGATGTAGTAGAGGAAACTGGTCGTGGTCTACCAAACAGTTTTTACTGACTATATGCTTAGCATCCTTGACAATTAGAAGTTAATAAACCGAACTAGTTTATTGCCCCGGTGATGAAAATTTACCCATGCAACGTCCAAAGTGCGACACTTCCAAGGCCGAAGAACAAATTGGGTATTGGAAATATAAAATCTGGAAACGTACAGCAGGAAATAGCTCTACCAATTTTGTTCACCATTGCCACTTTATGGATATATTCTCATCTGAAACAATGAAAGGAATGCCATCTGCCACAAATTCTATAATTTTTGGTTACCACTCCAGAAAAGAATTGCCAAAATTTCTGGACACGAAATTTACGAATCACAGGCTAAAGACGACTCTATATTTGGCGGTAATCCAATTACTAATGTTTCCATTCATTGGCTATTAGCACTTTTAGTGATAAAAATTAGCTATCTGTTGTTTGTCCTGATGCAGGTTTGCTACCAATGATACGTCCCATTAGATATTACCAAGGTTTGCACTGCGGTTTCGAAAAACCTTTGAAACTACCAGAAAACGAATGGCTACAACAACCATTTTGAAAACAAAATAGTCGCCCACGTGGAAGTCGAGGATGGACTTTTATAAAGATTATTTGGTTTCGTTCAGCAGACAGAAAATGACACTTAGGAATTTGATGGTAACATAAAAATTGCGTAACAATGCGCATTTAGTGAGGTTAAATATTACCATAAAAATAGCTAAAAAATATAATTAGATCACAAGCAACACTCGCACTGCATGTAATAAATTTGAAAACCTGAGGGTAACTGAGCTTACATGAAAAGACGATTTGGTGAGCTGAGAGAGTGTGGGGGTGGAGTAGATGACACAAATTAACCTCAAAATCTTTGCTTCGCAAACATCAGGACTACCAGGCCACAAAATATATTCCCTTTAACGTGCCATCCATAAAATAGAGAAGCTTTAAGTGTAGTATACGATATCCTTTAATTTGAGTGATTTATACGTAAAAATTGGCGGTGTACAACCTTGCTTAGTTGGCTTCGGCACATGAGCTTTGTTCCTGTTTTCCATCCACAGAACTTGTCGTGAACACCTGATTTCGGAGAATCACTGTCCCCATGGTGCCTGCAAAGCGTGCATACTACAGAATGAAAACAGGTGTCGACGCTGTATCGTTCAAGAGTCCCTTGAGAAGTCAGTTCAGTGGCAGGCCTCACAGTTGTCTCAGTGGCTTATATGATGGTTAATCGAAAAAAGGTGTGCCCAAGGTACATTCAGTCCCATGCTGTCTTAGCCAAATGTATGAATCCCATTATTCAGCTCATCTCCAGGAAAAACAACAGATAATGCGACAGGTTTTGTTGTTAAATTAGCTGTCTACAAAAAATTCGAAATTGGTGTGAACTTAACTGAAGTGATTTAGCACGACGGCAGAACTGCCATCAGCCCTATTAATTACATATATATATCGCCCGCATGCAGTAAAAACAGTGTGAATTGCCCAATGGGTGCACGCAGTTGTTGAACTTTAGGTCTGCTTATTACAATATCTGCAAGATGATCCGAACAATGTTCCTATGCAACTCTACCCCCCTACTGATTAATCCAACGAGTACAGCTGAACTTAACATCGAACCTGCAGCTTAGTAGCAGTTCTCCTTGGTCTGAGGTAGGAATACCGATATATCTGCCACTGTAAAAGATAAATTTATAAAGTTATTGTGAGTCATTCACACAGCTGATTGTCTGTGTGCGGTGGTTCTCAGCTTTTGTAAACATTGTTTTTGTTTACAGATTATGAATGTCGTCAAATGTTTTGTTAGAGAATGCACTACGGAGTTACGTAAGGGTTGAAACTGCTAGATATCCGAGCTGGTCAGTGAACGTGGGAGTGTTTTTTTTTACACTGCGAGCTGACACGTTCCTTCCAGTTGTTTCTTCCAGGCCTGCATATGAGAAGAGCTTCATTTCCACCTGAAATAAAAAATATAAGGCAGCCACAGAGTCGGCAGTTTAAAACACCGTGGGAAAGCTGATTAAAATTACTTTAGCAATAAAAAAGCTTTTGATCTCAAACGCGGTCGTGTGCCATAGGACAGGTGAGTCAAAAATTCAGTTTCATGTGAACATGGATCTTTATTGCAAAGAAATGCCCGTGTCTGCGCGTCATACATTTGGCATATCATTTTCTTTATTTTAATAATCCCATTTTTACTCACCAGTGTTGAAAAAAGATCGCAATACGTTCAAATGAATGAGATAGGTTCATCTACATTCCCATAAGATCCATAATATAGATTTCAAATTTTCCGTGAGTTTGCCTTCTCTTGAATTCTTTGGCAGTACTGCCCGTTTTTCAGTCCAGTTACAAATGTTTTCTTGGGTGGGACCCAACCTATATGAAAACTGACCAAAATTCGTCAGAGCTATAATGTTTGGTGTATTTTGAAAGTCTAGTGGGGGCTTCAGTACACCGAACTGGCAGCTTTTGGGTATTTTTGCATTTAAATTATCGGCCTACCTTATTGTCTACTGATTATCCGATCAGGTGCACAAAATGAGGCTATCGCTGTCAAATGATGCGCAGAAGTAAAGCGTGGCGGCGAAAAATAGACCACACATCATCCTCTGTTGCAACACAAGTCCGTTTTTTAGCCATAGCTGTCAGTTTTTAATATTTCTGTCCCCTCTGGCCAAATGTCCGGGCCTGAGCTTGCTCCAATCAGTATCAAATCCTTCGGTTCAGCTTGAAGAGGACTGAGGTTACATGATACTCTACACAGCTGGTAGCGGGTTAATTATGATTTGATCTGTTTTCCGCAAATCAAGCAGGTTATCGCATTAAGTCAAAAAAGTTCGGTTTGAACTACTAGCAATCGTCTCTTGAACTTCTAATATGTAAATTTTTTAGGAATGTTTTGCTAGTTAGCGGACCTTATAATCTTGTCTTCTCTGAAGGAAGAATGCCTCGAATTTCGGTTAATCAACCAAGCCTGAGGCTGGTTTCTCCGTGTTTTTCTATTGAAAATAGGCTTCTACGAATGAATCCAAACTGGTGTATTAAGTAAGTGGCCGACATCCGGAACGGACTTTCCGTTCAACAGTATTTCAAAGTTGTTCTCTTCGGAGATGGACACAGCATACTCAACTGCTTGTATTTATATAGAACGTATGTAACTCAGTCCTAGTTGGGCTTCCTGCTTATCCACCCCGTTGGATTTCCTCACAGAATTTCAACAAAAACTAATGTGAAATTCTAATTACAGTCCTTAAGTTTTCCCAGCGTATGTTCATAATACTTCTCAATAGATAGTTCAACCACAGTTACCGCACTAGTACATTATTTGATCGAGAGTGCTACAAAACATATTGGTGATTTTCTTAAAAGTGCAGATTCATAATTCCTGAGGAACGCTGAACAGATGAATCAGTTACCAAGTTAGGTCTAACTGTCTCTTAGTTGTGCATACACTTTGACAATCCTAGGGTCGTATTAGGACACTGTCACGTGTGTAGGCTGCATCTGACTCTTCTGCGTGGCCACCATGTAGCCTACATCACTTATTGATAGTAAGAAACGCAGCTAGATGGTATAATGGAAACTACTTTGGTGACCGTTTCAAAGGGAAGGTTGGAGGGTGCAACCGATGAAATAATGTGACCGAAGAATCGCAATTCCAGAGCGCTTTTCATCTGGTATATGAAACAGCGCTCAAGTATCGAGTTATAGATTGCTAATCACCTTGAAGCAATACGACAAGGGCAGTTTTGCCTACCGGCTTTGAGTGACCGGTGTGTATTTTTGGTAAAATGTTGTCACTAGCTGTGGTTTATTTTCATATCACTTGTGCAGCACCTGGGAACATTCGTCTAATTAGATGTAGATTGTGATTATACATTGCTGGCTTCAGACGCAACACAAATAAACAGGACTGCCTTCCTGATGATGTTTTGGGGACTACTAATATCGCACTCCTCAAAGCTGCAGGAACAGACGGGTACGGCAAATTCTACATTCTGGTTGATATTTGAATAACCTATTTACTGCTTTTGACAAAATTGGTTTCCGGATCAAGTTTTACACCGGGACGACAAGCATCATTTTGAGTACAATACCCAACATTACAGTGTCAAAACATAATGTTCAATATTGCAGGGAATGATAGCCAAAATGACCAAACTAGAATGACGGGTTTCACGTAGCGGGTTCTCACCGCTCTTTGATACTCAGGCCGGAAGCGTGTCCACCAGCCAGTCAAGCAAATTCCAGCTCGCCTCAGATTGTCAGCCAAGCGGTCCGGGGAACAGTAAACTGGTGCCCATTAGACACCAAAACAGCTACTGGTTGAACTGAACCGAGCAATTTTGACGACTGGACGGTCAGTGGAGCCGGAGTCGATAATACAACGGCAGAAGAGCGTCTGTTGCATTCAGACCATGTTGTCGATCGTTTTACAGGCCATAATTCACAAAACCTTAGCGGATAGTTAGCTTCTTTCGAAATTCAGTAAACGATGCTGGACCCTAGTGGAAACAACGAATGTGACGATCAAAAGATATAGCCGTTTTCTCATTTCCGGGCTATCTTCATGGTGAAAATTGAATTGTATGACAAATTATTGGTTGAAACGTGGACTTTTGTCGTTGATCTGAATGTTAGTTACAAGCATATCTGTCTAGATCTCCTGCAACCCTTTACTTCTAGGGAACTATTGTTAACTTGTATGCACAGTGTAGAACAAAGCCCAGTCAAATTCTATCTTTTGCACTCAGTCTATGGCTGCTGTATGTTCTGTAGCACTTTTGTGAGTTACTTGGGTACATTAGCTTGTTACGCACATAATCAGCGAAGTCGTAGTGAAATATTTTGTTTGGCACTAGCTGACGATGAAGCTTTAGAAAGCAAGAGAACGGAGTCGGGTAGGAATACGCTTACAAATAAAGCAGCGGATAAAATGTATTCTTCAAAAGTACAAAGTTTCCATTCTGGCTGAATTTATACTATATCGCTCAGCCCGCAACTTGTCCTAGATTTTTTCACTAAGTATTGAAAAATTAGAGTATCCTTCGTGACTGTTAATCCTTCCTTTCTTATGCGTGGATGTCTTCTATCCCATTCGGTTAGTTGTTTGCTTCCGTTTTCATAATTATGAAAATCATCGATTAAAAAGGACACTCATGTAATATAAAGGACACTCACTCAAGGACACTCAGTAGGATGCATCGGGTCACCTAAACACAATGTACGCTGCACAATACTTTCCAGGCAAGAATCGATGAATACCGCCACATTGTGATAGACGTTCTTATCAAAGGTTTAGAAGACCGTCAGCTTCACACCTGCGTAGAATACATTCTAACCAAAACATTGGAAACATTGTCTGGATAGCCAAGTTGATGGACCAGAAACTGGATAGCGAGGTTTGATTCTCAATGAACACCAATGATATAGTCATCGATGCCTTTCACATGGTCTTAAGACCAATCTCGTTGCGGAAATAAAAGTGTGCAAATACACAAATGCACAACATTTAAACACTCAAAAATGTTCCCAGTGCTTTGGTAAAACGGATCCCGAGGGCTTGTATGAGAAAGGGCATGTAAGAATAACCATACAAATGACAGAACCGATGTGACCTAAGTGTGAATAACCTGGAAAATCTAGGTTTTGTTAGCCGCCTGGAAAAATTAGTCCCTATGGTGCTTTGCAGAATAACATTTTGAAGAATGCGAATATGTGGCCCTCTTTGTTTAAACAAAATATTCTGTCGTAATACATGTTTTCAGTTTTTTCGACTTTCTTTTTCTATAGGCCAAATAAACTCACGTAGGTTACGGAGAGACCTGTCAATTTCTTCCCTCCGCTACTATATCAATGAGGTTTGAAGGGAATATTATCCAAACACTGCCCATTGGAGATTACGTGTGCCTGTTCCACAGATCACTGTTATACAAAACTATAATGTTTGTTTACTTCCTTATAAAAATTTCCTAGACTGATGTTGATGATTTTCTCACGAGATGAGATGAACCTGGGCTGTTGAAATAGGTAAACAGTCTTTTCAGCTATATTCACTTTGATTAGATGGTATAAGTCAAATGAAACCTAAATAATTTTTTCTCAGTGGTACTGCGGAAGATCCAGTGAGACGCTAGAACAACTCAGTAACTGTTTTGTTGCCCTAAATGCTCGTCAGATAGATTTACTTCCCAGGGTTCAATTAATTCTGGAACACTACTGTATGCCTTCCAATATTCTGATCCCCAAGCCCTGGTTGCTCTGGGTAAACGCCATGAAGAACTTTTCACAATTGAGTGGAAATATTACTGTGGGACATATGCAACTTGGTCAACAATCTTGGTATGAGAACGAAGAAGGTAGCGAACAAAGCTTGTTTTCTGTGATTGCTCATCTTGCCTAATACATCACAAATTTATATGGTAGCAGAAATCACGTGGAAAAGGTTAGGATCGAGGCTACATACATTTTAGAGAAATAGAAGTCAAAGGATGGGGGGTTGGGTGAGGGGTAGGTCAATGGGTCACGGAGTCAAGTAATTGACGTCAATGTCAGACAGACTTGTGGGACCAGATGTTTCGTAGGCCAGTTCAAGTTCAGAGGTCGCACAAGCTTCTTTTGGATGCAAAGTTGTGGATCCAGCAGTCGGATTCCTATCGCCTCTGCGATCGATAGTAGTCTGGATCGTACCAGTCGTGATCCGTTCAGAGGTACCCGGTATATGATGGTGAAGGCTTGCTCCTTGTCTATGATATGACAGGTTTCGGTCAAGTGTGCTGCAATCGCGCTTGAGCCTGGTTTCTTTCCACTACCACTCAGAGATACGGGGTTGTGTTCTCGTATTCTGTCCGACAAATGCCTTGTCGTACGACCAACGTATGATGCTCGGCACGAGCATACGAATGAGTACACACAAAAGCTGGTGGTAGAACGTGGCAATTTGTCTTTCAAGCAGAATCTGATAGTGGGGCT